>NC_056738.1:353148285-353237933 GCF_019279795.1 Protopterus annectens
TCATCTGTGGCAGTCAAATTTATTATATGTATGCAAATGACCCCTTAAGGGATATACCAGTGTTTCAGCTACATGGCTTCTAAATGCCCATGACTCTCCATTTGTGTGTGTACATTCATGCCAATAAAGCCTAACCCCACTTATCTCTAAGCTATTGGGGTTTGCCTTTGGCAGTGTCAGTGGACCAACAGGTTGCACACTAATCATTGGTGCTGGAAGACCAGAAGGCTGGGGGTTCTTTTCCCACTCCAAGAGATGGGATTACTGACACTGCAGTTCAGCAATAGGAAGTCATTGCACTCCAGAGGGTGTCATCCTTTGGGTGAGATGTTAACCTGAGGTTCCATTTGCTTGAGTTGGTAGAACCTCAGATGGATGTAAATGATCCTATAGCACCTTTGAAAAGAGTAGGGGAAGTTCCTTAATACCCTGGCCAAATTTCCCCTGGAAGTACAAAAGGGTTTCCCCTGAAAAGAGGCCACCAGCCTGGTGGGACTAACCTGGTCAACAACGGGTAGAAGAAGACAGATCACACAGTAGGCAAATGAAGGCTTTCAATCCCTGTACCACAGGAAGTAGTTTGCTAACTCACAGTCTTAATACTCAGGTTTAGGTTCTGCTTGTTCTCTTTGGTAGTGGCTTGTTTAATTAAAATGCTTTTTTTTTTTTTAAGTTCTCTGGTGCGGTTGACTTTTGTTTTGTATGAGTTGATTCTATGTATTCCAGTTTGAGTTCCATTTTTGTGGATGTATGAAAAATGTATGTTTGCAAGTGTCTGTAGATAGGTAGGCAAAGGAGCACAGTTAGAAGACCAACTTAGAAAGTATTTTCCACTGATATAATTGAGTGAGTTTTTAAGGAACATTCATCCGTCCATAACTCTTTTCTTCCCCTGTTTTGTACATAGGTCGGAGTGTTACTTCAACAGTGATAATCATCTAGACCCAAGGTTTACGCCACCAGGTGGCTAGAAACCATGAGGGAGTTCATTTAAAAAAATCCAGTAGCTCACCTGTAAAGTAGGAAGATAGAAGGCTGTGAGAGTCATGCAGTCTTAATATGCCATTATTTTTCTGCGATTCTCTTTTGTACGCCATTATGTTTCATGTTATGCTCCTTTGTGGTATCTGCAAAGCGATAAGTTGCCTAATGCAGGAGATGAAATCCAAATTCATTTTCACTTTCACTAATTTACTTGTGTGTTCTTTGCATAGACAAATATAGATTTTTAAGCACCTTTAAAAAATAACCACTTAAGACATAGGCACAAATACATTAACAGAAAAGAAAGCAAACCACAACAGCACTTTTGTCGTTTATTATGCACTGCATATATATTTCTTTTCTTTATATACCAACTGCCATTCACTCTAAAATTAAATAAATTGCTCAATTTGCATACTTGGGAGCCATACATGTCCTCCCATTGTTCCTTTGTAAATTGCTTTTCCAGTCTCTCTTCCCAATATTTTCTAAGATCCTCTGCTTGATTGGTATAGTTACCATGCAGTGTTATATGTGTCTAATAATTCCTTTTTTGACAGCAGATTCTATTCTAGACTCTACTAAAAACCCTTACGAAAGCTGGTCTTTCACTTAGGACTCCCATATCCCTTTTTCTTTGCCTGTACTCTGTCTTTTTCTGGTAGGGAAGACTGTCTATAACCTGCATTTCAAACTTTTGCTTGGCCTCTTTTACTTTCCCCTCACTAGTTATTTGCTCCCACTGTCTTGGTTATTTAGCCATTTTTCTCCAGTAAATTCCAACTTTTCCTTACCTGCTTTCTCTACCCTTATTAGCAAAATTGCGTTCTCCATTCCCGTGTTGACTTGGTTCTTAGAATACATTTTTTAACTTTATAAATATAATGTGAACCACTTCTCGGTGGTGGTTTTTCTTAAAGATCAAGTTTAAAGCAGTGAAACAATGTTTTACTTCTACATAAAGTGTTCACATGCATCTGAACACTTTTGTGTAAAAATAAAACTTTGTTTCAAGCCACTGATTTATTAAATTATATTTTACATTTCTGTGATCGGAATTTTTTTTTTAACCAGTCTTGCTGTTTTGTGACATTAATATGGCGGGCGGAGATGTGTTCGTCACTCTGGGGGACAGTATATTTAGAATACATTAGCAGGAGTAAATGCTTGTGAAACAATTATTTATTAACAGTTTGGCAAAAAAATGTGAATTTTTTAGAAATAAAACTTTGATTCTCTGCTTTAAACATTATCCATAATCCTACAGTCTCCTTATTTGTTGAATCCCCCATACTTCATCATTATCCCTTTGCACTTTCTTTTATAACCTTATGCTTGTGTTCTGTATATGAGCCTTAACTGGGTAGCTGTAAAATATCCCTTCAAATCAAAACCTAAACCACTTTGTTCTGGGGGGAGGATCAACTTATCTCACTTGACTCTCTCACCCTCTTCCCCTCCCAAATAAACTCCTTAAACTCTCTAATTATTGACCACAACTTTTCCTCTATTGATGAAATATGCCTGACTTATATATAAAGCTAAAGGGACCAAAAACGTTCTGTCTGCTTGTATCTTATTATCCATATTCATAAATAAGAGCTTCCAGTTTCTCCGCTCTTGTATTATCTTTCTGTTTAGCTTCTTCCCATGTATCCTTGGCTGGCATAACAGAATACTTTTTAATCCTAACACCTGAATACTTCAGCTTATTGTGTCCCCATAAATATGGGTATTTCTGAATCATTTTAGGTGTGTGTACATAATTTATTGCTATAATAGCCTATGTTTTATTTTCATTAAATTTATACCTTGAAAAGACTTGAAACTGTCCCAAACTGTTCCACAACACCAACTTTTCATCAATTGCAGAACAATACATTTCCCAAATCAAGCCAACTTTTCTCCGTTATCATTCAGATTATATCCATGAATGTCTGACCCCTTATTTCCTTTGCCAGTGCCTCTAAATATAAGGCAAATAAAAGGGAAAGAGGACACCCCTGCCTGGTTGTGTGTTCAAACGCAGTGTATCAGAGAGGGGCTATCACACCTTAATTCTTGCCTCTAATACTTCATATATCACCCTAACTAACATTGTTATTGTATCAGGGGGATATAAATGCTTCCATTGCTCTACTCATAAAATCCCACGTTACTCTGCAAATGATTTCTCTGCATCATTACCCATCAAAACAACAGTATTTTCTTATATTTGGTTTTCCTCTGGATTCTCATTGTTTTGCTAAAGTTGTCACACATTTGCCTGCCGTCCACAAAATGTCAATGCTCCATACCAGTTTTGACAGCACTTTTGTCATTTTCTGAGCTAGCACAGATATAAACACTTTATGATCAGTTTGACATTGGTCTGTATGAAGCTGGGTCTGAAGGGTCTTTGCTCTCATTGGGTAATACAGCCACCACAGCTTTTTTTCCAAATTGTCGGTACTTTTAACTCATTCCATTCAATACAGCTCTTTTGAGTGCATAGTTTTAACTGCCAGCGGGTGTGACGTGAACATTTAAAAAAATGAAATTATCACCTTACAGTTCAAAGAAATAGTCATATCTCTGGAACCATAAGTATTACTAGAAAACTGTAAATGGCAAACTATTCAGGAAAAATTAATCTTTACATTAGTAGCATTCATTTAGTTTGATGCTTTAAACTGGAGTTTATAAGCCAAAATAAAGGAAGTAAGTATTAATTTTGTAATGTTGTAAAAACAGTTTATGATATCTCAGTAACCATTCAAGCAACACGCATACTGTGTCAGCAGGATTTGCTTCATACAGCTTATATGTGAGCTTTCATATGAGGCTATGGCATTCTGTTACCTGAATGTGGAGATATTTAGAGAGAATATGACAATTATTAAAATATAAACAAACAGTTTACAAATAATCAGTATTCCTTTAGCTGCATTAGACAGAGGTCACATATCAATAAAATTGCATTTGCCATCATGTATGCTTTAAGTTGAAATATTCTGATACCTTGTATGTAGCAAGGTTTTAGAATTAATGCAAATATGAACAAACAATATTTGGCTAGAGGCATCAGTAGGAGGTAACTGAGAAGCACCTGGAGGTGCACTCGGCTGTAATGAGTTAAAATAATGTTAGACAAAACTTTCCATATCTTTATCGTGTTATTCCTTCTGCACTTCCGCAGGAAAGCCACCTATTCCTTGAGACTTCCCTGTTAATTGTTTATTCATTACCATTGTTCTCTCATCTCTTCTGATATTAGCTTTTTTGTGAGCCTTCCTCTAACATTAACATAATTAAGGCTTTCATACATATTTCTGTTTACACATTCCTCTGCTTTTTATAAATTTTCCTAAAATTTCAAAAATATGTTTAATATTTCTATAGAGTCTCTTGCTATTTTTTTTGTCACAACCATTTCTACTTCTGAAGTCATTGTGGTGAAAGTTTTTGTGCTCTGCAGTAATTATCGAAAAATATTTGCTTAACGGCATCCTTTCTAAACTCATGCATATTATCCAAATATTCTCTTATTTTCCCTTTGGCACTTTGCAGTTGCTCTTCTTTCTGTTCTCCAAGATTCCCTTTATTCTGCAGCACTTTAACGTTTGTCAGCCATCTAAATGATTCGTATTACTCTTTTCTCATATATTTTTCTCTTTCATTTCTATCCTGATATTAAACTCTATTTTCATTTTGTCCCAATCACTAGTTAACCGTCTGAAGAAATTTCTGTCTTCCCTATTAAGTATTGAATAATTTCCTCTGCCTATTTCTTAAATTCTTCTCTGACAGGTAAGTAGGAAAGTGCCAGCATTTGTTTTACTTCGTTATCTTAGTTTGTAATGGTGCATAATCTGAAATCATTTTTGGATGTCTATGCTTTCAGTTAAGTGTGTTATGAAATTTTAATTTCTATCCAGCCTAGGCTACTTGCAGTACCTTGGAGGAGAATAATGTGCAAATTCTGTTCGACTTCCTCCAACTAAATTGACATTGTCACATTTTCTTGAGAGTTATTTTGGGATTGTAGATGTAGAGTCTTGCATAACCTTAACAGAGATTGTGTGTTTATTTTGTATCGTCTTTGCTTATTTTTAGTAGTTACTTGATTGATTTTTGTCTTCATGTCACCCACTTGAGGATCTGGATGTTACAGCTAAGAACCCTCTTACTGCACTACCTTTAGTACTTGATAAAGCATCCATGTCAAAAAAGCAGCCCATACATGAAGTGCTTTGTTGGACTTTGGCTGGCACCATCATTCTCTTTTGGCTTTTCCCGTTGGGGGTCGCCACAGTGGATCATCTCTTTCCGTTTCTTCCTATCCTCTGCATCTTGCTCTGTCACACCAACCGCCTGCATGTCCTCTCTCACCACGTCCATAAAACCTTATCTTAGGCCTTCCTCTATTCCTCTTACCTAGCAGCTCCATCCTTAGCATCTTTTTCCCAATATACCCATCATCCCTCCTCAGCACATGTCCAAACCAATGCAATCTCATCTCTCTTGCTTTGTCTCCAAACTGTCCAACATGAGCTGACCCTCTAATATACTGATTCCTAATCCTATCCATCCTAGTCACACTGATTGCAAATCTTAACATCTTTAACTCTGCCACATCCAGCTCTGACTCTTGCCTTTTTGTCAATGCCACTGTCTCCAACCCATATAACATAGCTGGTCTCACTACCCTCTTGTAGACCTTCTCTTTCACTCTTACTGGTACCCGTCTGTCACAAATCACTCCTGACACTCTTCTCCACCCATTCCACCCTGCCTGTACTCTCTTCTTCACCTCTCTTCCACATTCACCATTACTCTGAACTGTTGATCCCAAGTACTTAAACTCGTCCAATACCAACTCTACTCCCTGCATCCTCAACATTCCTCTACCCTCCCTCTCATTTACACACATATATTCTGTCTTAGCCCTGCTGACCTTCATTCCTCTGCTCTCTAGAGCATATCTCCACCTCTCCAGAGTCTCCTCAACCTGATTCCTACTCTCACTACAGATCACAATGTCATCTGCAAACATCATAGTCCACGGGGCCTCCTGTCTGATCTCATCTGTCAACCTGTCCATCACCACTGCAAATAAGAAAGGACTCAGAGCTGATCCTTGATGTAATCCCACCTCCACCTTAAACGGATATGTCACTCCCACTGCAGTCCTCACCACTGTCGCACTACCCTCGTACATATCCTGTACCACTCTTACGTACTTCTCTGCCACTCCCGACTTCCTCATACAATACCACAACTCTTCTCTAGGCACCCTGTCATATGCTTTCTCCAAGTCTACAAAGACACAATGCAACTCCTTCTGACCTACTCTGTATTTCTCCAACAACACTCTCAGAGCAAACATTGCATCTGTAGTGCTCTTTCCTGGCATGAAACCATACTGCTGATCACTAATCATCACCTCCCTTCTTAACCTTGCTTCCACTACTCTTTCCCATAACTTCAAGCTGTGACTAATCAGTTTTATCCCTCTGTAGTTACTGCAGCTCTGCACATCACCCTTATTCTTAAAGATAGGTACCAAAACACTTTTTCTCCACTCCTCAGGCATCCTCTGACTTTCCAAAATTTCATTAAACAATCTAGTTAGAAATTCCACTGCCATTTCTCCTAAGCACCTCCATGCTTCCATTGGTATGTCATCTGGGCCAACAGCCTTTCCATTCTTCATCCTCTTCATAACTGCCCTTACTTCCTCCTTGCTAATCTGTTTCACTTCCTGATTCACTATCCCCACATCATCCAACCTTTTCTCTCTCTCATTCTCTTCATTCATCAGCCTCTCAAAATACTCTTTCCATCTACTCAACACACTCTCCTCTCTTGTGAGTACCTTTCCCTCACTATCCTTTATCACCCTTAATTGCTGCACATCTTTCCCAGCTCTGTCCCTCTGTCTAGCTAATCAGTACAGGTCCTTTTCTCCCTCTTTAGTGTCCAATCTCTCGTACAACTCTCCATATGCCTTATCCTTAGCTTTCGCCACCTCTCTCTTTGCCATGCGCCTCATCTCCTTATACTCATGTCTACTTTCTTCATCTCTTTGACAATCCCACTTCTTCTTCACCAGCCTCTTCCTCTGTATACTCTCCTGTACTTCCTCATTCCACCACCAGGTCTCCTTGTCCTCCTTCCTCTGTCCAGATGTCACACCAAGCACCTTTCTAGCAGTCACCCTTACTAGTTCTGCTGTAGTTACCCAGCTATTTGGTAACTCTCCACTGCCTCCCAGTGCCTGTCTTAACTCTACCCTAAACTCCACTTCACAATCACCCTTTTTTAACTTCCTCCATTTAATCCTTGGCACAGCTTTCACACTCCTCCTCCTCTTGATCACCAACGTCATTCTACATACCACCATTCTATGCTGCTTAACTACACTTTCCCCTGCCACCACTTTACAGTCTCCAATCTCCTTCAGACTGGCCCTCCTACATAGGATATAATCCACCTGTGAGCATCTTCCTCCACTCTTGTACATCACCCTATGCTCCTCCCTCTTCTTAAAATACGTATTCACCACAGCCATGTCCATCCTTTTCACAAAATCCACAATCATCTGACCTTCTGCATTCCTCTCCTTAACACCATACCTACCCATCACTTCCTCATCCCCACTGTTCACTTCACCAACATGCCCATTAAAGTCCGCTCCAATCACTAGTCTCTCACCCTTGGGTACACTCACCACAACTTCATCCAGCTCACTCCAAAATTTCTCTTTCTCATCCATCGCACACCCAACTTGTGGAGCATATGCACTAACAACATTCATCATTACACCATCAATTTCGAGCTTCATAAACATCACTCTGTCAGACACTCTCTTCACGTCTAAAACACTCTTGGCATATTGTTCCTTTAGTATAACCCCTACCCCATTTGCTGGCACCACTGAAGTTAAACTGGCAATGAATGATTGAAAGATTTGACATGGCTAAAGCCAAGATTTTAGATGTTAAAAAGCCTTGAAGCAGGCAACTGAACAAGAGGCTCGTAAAATAACTTCAAGAGAAAACTGACTGTTGATCTCAAGGGAAGGGAAAGATCTGGTGTTTTTTTTCATGAGAAATACATACAATTACAAAACTTATTCCCACGTTTCAAAAAAATTATAAAAAAAAATACTTGCAACCAACTTGT
The DNA here is from genome assembly GCF_019279795.1 of Protopterus annectens. Lineage (NCBI taxonomy): Eukaryota > Metazoa > Chordata > Ceratodontiformes > Protopteridae > Protopterus > Protopterus annectens. Next base: position 353,156,437 of record NC_056738.1, read on the forward strand.
AAGGCATATCAGACCAAGCTAAACTAAATAACATTGTGCGAAGGGTGACAGACTCACACCAACCACAGAAAATGAATACAGCCACTTTTAATACATATGTCCTTAGTCTGTCTTCCTTCACACGCAGTTATTTCTGGTTATTTAAGTTGTAAAAATACTTTATACTTTTTGATGGGTTTGTCATGCTTTAAAATATCAACTGAATTTGCAACAACACTAGAATGAGTATTTTTCTGTTAAGTCAGAAAATTACCATCGGTCTCTTCGTCCAGTTGTAGTAAAATACTTCGTTTTCAAGATAATGCTTAATGTTGCAAGCAGGCACGAACCTTTTATCTGGAAAAGGAATATGTTGTATTTTACTATGATCTACCTGAAAAAGTGGAACTTAAAGGTCTCCTGTCTCAAAGAGCATGATCAAGTACTGTTCGAATAAAAAAAATAAGGTTCTAACTGAGATTCTGGGCTGTACTACACTCTCTTATAAGATCGGAAAATAATTCATTTAAAAAAGTGTGTAAATACAAGAATGAAGGCCGTTCCCTGGCAGTAGTTTGAACTCTACTTATCAAGACAATTGATAAGTATCTGCATTTTTTTCTCCATGCTTGTAGCTAATTTTTTTCCAAAATAGGGATTTGTAAACTAGAGTCAAAGCTTATAGATATCCTGACATAGCACTTATAGTATTCTGTTCCTATGTTGCCAAAAACGTAGCTGTTGTATTTGAATTAATTCCTTGAGTACTGTATGTTTGTGCGCCAGTATTAGTGCTCGTCTTGTTGTGCAGTATCTTCTAGATGTTTTTAAGCTAAATGTTTGTTTGTGACATTTTCATAACTGCTAATCTAAATGTTGTTAGAATAGTTTAATGAAGTGCTCATGACTACTACTTTTTTCGGCTTTTCCCGGTTAGGGGTCACTACAGCAGATCACGTATCCGCTCATGATTGGCAGTGGAGTTTTTATGGTGTTGAGTTGTCAGCCCAACACCCAACCATCCACAGAAGGCACACGCATGCACGCCTAGGGCCAATTTAGAGTGTCCAGTGTCTTTGGGATGTGGGAGGAAACCCACAGTCTGGTAAATACAGGTTAGCTGCTTTAAATCTAATGAAGTGGATGAGATCCATTGTCTCTGACTTTATTGTAACAGGTTCTTATGACTTAATACTTTGTATTTAGTATTCTCGGACAGGTGATCCGCTGTGACGAGCCCTAACTGGGAAAAGCTGAAAGAAGAAGAAGAATTAGTATTCTTAACACTGTTTTCACTTATAATTCTGAAAAGATATTAACTGCTCCTGTTGTGATTGTTGATCCAATGAGAGTACATAACGTGGCACTTTGAACTCCAAGTAAGTTGTTTAGTTTCGCATCTCTGATGTAGTATGGATTCAGCTCTGAGTGACAATCAACATCTGTTTGAGGCTCCTTTTATGGACAGGTTGCAGTGTTTTATTAAATAAAATAAATAATGATTGTGATTGTGGGATGTTTGGAGCAGTTCTACTGTATTATGTACTTGTCTGATTTGTTTTTTGTTTTTTTGCAAATTCAGTCAGTGTTTTAAAGTGTAGCATTTGGCGTGGTTCCTGGTATGGCTTGAAAGACTTGTGGTAAACGTTTTGAATCTGAGGAGAACTTTGGCTAAGGAGGTGTAGAAAGAGCAAGGTGGTACGGCAGGTATTTTAATGAGTGCAGATGAGTTCCTTCAACCTCCTAAAGATTGGAATTGCTATTTTCAGATTTATGTGATTGATTCTGTAACTGTTGCAGCAAGACGGAAAAAGAATCATGAATGATGGCACATTTTTAGGAAACTGGTTTATACATCCTCTAACTTTACAACAAGGGAGCTAAACTACCCATCCAGTATGTGGAAATTCCAGTATGGATTGCAAATGAGATGGCTTGGTCACAGGAAGAGTTACTGGATGTTGCCTTTAAGACGAAAAATTGCCCACAAGTGGTGACAGTTTCATCTGTGTCCTTGTCTCATAAATCTTAATTCTGTAGATGGTACAGCTAGGATAGCAGGCACTGGCTTAGCTCTGTCACCATGGATGGCTGTGCCTCATAGACTTTGAGAACTTTAAGGTGTCCCTTGTAACATTCCTTTCAGTGGATCCACCGTATTCAGTCCAAAGGTTAAGGAAAAATAGAGGCCATGAAGGAAGGGGAAGCCACACTGCTGTTAATGTGATGTTTCAGACTTTGCAGCTCCCTTTTCTATGTCTCCAAGGTCTACACCAGTTATGCTACTAGTTTGGCCAGCAACAACAAGAAAATAAGGGGTCTAGGAGAAATCAGCAAGACTGTGGTAACTTCTAGAATGGACACCTTTGCTCAAAGGCAGCAACAGGCAGGAAGTTTGCAAGTCCTCTGGTGACCAGTTCCTGAGGCCTTGCTTGACTTTCCATTTATGCTGAAGTTCATCCAGAAACCAGTTAGAAGTCTGTAGTTATTCTCATAGCCCCATTCTGACCTCCATGAGTGTGGTTCTTTGAACTCTGGCCTCCCCTTCTGGAGAAGCCTTTACATCCATATTCCTTCAGAACTCTGTCAAATCACCCATCTAACAAATCTTTGTGCTTCGCTTCCTTCAGTGAACTGCATGTGTATTCCACTTCCAGTAATGCCCAGGGACACTTCTTACCCTCCCAGGGGTCATGCAAGTCCTCATCCCTGCTCAGACACCCCCTACCAAGAAAATGTGTAAGAGCAAATGGACGTGCTTTTCCATTGGGCTATTTTTAAATGTTTAGATTAATTTTCAGCTCCTGTGCCTGTTATCTTGGTTTACTTCTCTCAGATCTTCAACACAAGCTATAGTTTTTCGTCTGCTAAGATTCCCCTTTCTTCTATTTGCAGATTTCACCAAGGCTTCCAGAACTCTTCAGTAGCATCCTTGTAACTATATGAAGCCTTTTGGTGGGGTACATTACTGATGAACTACTATTCAAAGAACCAATTCCTTAATAGGATTTGTACTTTGGGCTTGGAAAATGGGTCTCAACTCCTTTTGTATCTGCCTGTAAAATTACTTGCTCTGGAAGACTGCCCTCCTTGAAACCATTACCTCTGTTAGAAGTATGTTTGAGTTTCTGCCTTTAAATCTGCCTTTCAGAAAATGTTTTTATTAGCAAGCTTTTTCCTCATGCTTGTTTTTCCCCAAGTATTTCAGCAAAGGGGAATATACCTGACTGCATAGATGTACACAACAGTATAGATTCTGCACTGAGAGATCTAAATCCATAAGGAAAGATTTCTGATTTGTTTTTCTTGAAAAAAAATGGGTTTCAAAGTTTCAGTGGTCATTTTGCATGAGTGGTTGGTGGTTTGTATTGTTTCATTATGGAAAAAAAAAGACTTGCTAGCCACATGTACTGCAGATTCAGCCAGAGTGATGGTTACCTTTTAGACATTTTTAGGAACATGTCCATGAATAATACTTGTCACTGTGACCTGAACTTCTCTGAATACTTTTACAAGATAGTATTTGTTTACATTTTGCTTTTACTGTTTTGCAATCTCCAGGTCACAGTTTCTGTCAGAGCCAGCCTTGCATGGTATCTTTCCATGAGAGCCACCCAGGAGGAAGAGCTTGAGGTTCTGCGTATTGATTAAAGAAGCTATGAAAATTATCTACTTAACATAATGATCTGTTTTCTTTTTTATGAAGAGGTCCCTTTTCATTAAAATACCTACCCTCTCCCTCCCCACATTTTCAAGTGGATATGGTCTTGGGGTATTTGTTATTTGATGGATAGCTTTTGTTACCTTAGTCTATTGCTGTCTGTCTCAGTCAGACTCGAGATCTGGAAACAAAGCTATAATGCAGAGTACTATGGCAAAGGGAGAAAGCTGTAGCTCGAAAGTGCCAGATGAACTGAGTGGAAGTTTACAGTTTCTGTCCTGCTGGCTAATAGAGATGATTCCCATTCTGATCTGTTAGATTAAGTACATAACTTTTTGTATCAGTAAAAAGGTCTGCCTTCTGAAATATACCCCCCCCACACACACACGTCCTTTCTGGTGTTTTGCCTTTTTTCCCCTTGATCTGCCCCCCCCCCCTTCTTTTCTGTTCTCTGTGCTATAACTGAAGAACTGAAACATGAGACGTGAATAATATATGATGGAAAGAGGAGGCTTCTAGGCAGCCTAGGATAGTTTTACCTGCCAACTGGTCCTGTTGGATGCAGGTAGTACTATTTATTATTTGTCTGTCTTTGTTGACCAGGAAAAGTCCAGTGGTGTAAAACCCATTTTCAGGGGAGTCCTGGGGAGAAAAGCTCCACTATTAAGTTACCCACTAGTACATGAGGTTGATTGCTGAAGACAGAATTTCTTACAAATATGTTGTTACAGTAATTATAAAAATATAGAACTTTCATTTCTGCAGCATTATTTGTCTTTAATGATTTTCTTTCTCTCTCTCTCTTTTTTTTTTTGGATATTTCAGTTTCATTTTTTATTACGGTTTGTCAGTTTGCGTTAGCAGCTCTGCTAGGCACAGAATGAATGCAGTTTTGCTGACTGAATGGTCTTTGCTTCCCTCAACACTGTAACATATGTATGGAAATACTGTTGGAGATATGCCTAGTGCCTTTTGTACTTCAGAGCAAGATTGTAATGGTGCTCATCTGTTACACTGCAATGACAAGTCTGCTGTTAGTTAATATGAACTTATTTATTTATATGGATGACTTGGCAGAGATATTTATAGTCATTGTGTTATGCTGTACCCTCCTCTGGCTTGTCTCTGCTGGTTATTGTATTACTGATTATGGTTCTTAACTTAGCTTCCACAAAATAAAGCAGTATTTTTTCTTTGTCTTTAGAAGTAGCTCTGCCGTCAGCCATGGCTCTGAAGACGGGTTGCTGTCTCCTGGAAAACTTCATGGGCCAGTCTCCTGTGTCACCAAGAAAATTTTGTTCCAATTCTGGTCTCTTGTATGCAGGACTGTTTGTGACTACCTTCCAAAGGCAGCTGAGGTGGAGCATGCTTAGAAAATTGAAATTGAAGGTATCCTAATTTTCACAATATGAATTACTAATGTTAAAGTAGTTTTAAAGTTGCTATAAATTTCTGCTGTTTTTTTTCTAAGAAGTAAAAGACTATGAAAGTTCTGAATCTGCATTCTGATGCTGCCTTTATATATTGACCTCAGAATGTAGAAGTATTAATGATCAGCACTGGTTATCATGTAATGTTTGCATTTAATTGCAGAACACCTTGTAAACTGCCCTTCCTTCTTGCACAAGTAGGCCAGCTGCTGCCTTGCTAAATAATTACATTGATTTCATTAATGCTACCTTAGCAATTAGATGGAACTTTGTGTCATTATTAGTTTTATTTAGTTGTGTATATATACAAGAAAGTCTGTATTTCATGACATTGTTTGCTATAATTTGGAGACTGAGCAAGGGTTCTTTCCCCTGTGCCTTCTGACCACCAAGCCACCTCCTACTCGATGCCCAGCATTTTGCCAGTGGTGTGGAGTCCCCAAAAGGGCCATCATGCAGGCACATGGGGTTGCTTGTGCCAGTGGTGAAGGGTTTCTGTTAGTTATAAATAGCATGTAATGATCTCCTGGTGATTGCTTAAACACTTGTTTTGCCGTAAGAGCTACCTATGCCCCTCTGCTCACGTGTGCCCCTTCACATATGCTAACAAGGGCTGCCATCACTGGCTTAGTAGGTTACACCCATATCCTCTCTGCAGTGGCTTCCCACATCCAGACATGCTTCCACACTCCAGTGGAGACTATGTAAGTAAAGCAGCAGAAGTCACCCGGGACCACCATCTCTCCCCTACAGGATGGGCATACTCATTCTCCCTGCCTGTGAGCTCAAGCACCTGAGCTGCTAATCGAAGTAGTCACCTGGGCTGAGTGCAGGGCGTTATCCCTTTATACCATTGGTGCAGCCTAGGAAGGGTATTCCTAATTGAAGTGTTTTGTGGTTGCTTTAGTTTTTAAGATTTCTGTGCTTCTGTGAACTCCTGCATACACACTCACCATTTGGCATATTTACAGAATTGCATGGCTGCCTCTAGTAGTACTCTGAAATTCTAACAAAATTAAGTTGTATATGAATGGTATTTCAGAGCTACACAGTTAAGACTACTATACATAGCACAAGTAGAAAGATATAACTTAAAGTGGAAAGGGATGATGATGAAATGAGGAGGAAGCTCAAGAAACAAGGAGAGACTGGGATTTTGAATGCAGATCCTTAAGAAGAATAAGGGAAACCATACAGAATATTTTATTTATTTATTTTATTTTACATTTGTTGACCGGGATAGTCCGACTGGATGCATGTCCATTTTCAGCAGAGGCCCCGGGAGAAAAGCTCCAAGGGTAAGCAGATACAGCATTACATAATACCAGCATTACATATTACAAACAGACTATTTACAGAGATTACATAAGTAAGCAAGTTAAACAAGTTCCACAGGTTAGAGTTAATCTTGAGCGCAAGTCAGGATTAAATTAAATTACACAGTAAACTGGTTAACAGATATTTACACATTCTAGAGAGTGTTAGCCAGGCTTGATACATTGACGTAACCAGTTAAGTGACAAATATTGTTTGAGTCTAGTTTTAAATTGACCTAAGGTGGAAAGTAAGGTAATATCAGCTGGAAGAGAGTTCCAGGATCTACTTACAGAGTTTGCAAAGAGAGAGTCACCGGCTGTGTTATTAATTTTGCTAATCTGGATTAGTAGTTAGAGGATCGAAGCGGTCTAGGAGTGTTATAGGGGGTGATAACATTTTTAAGTGCAGGAGTATTGTCCGGATTATAGAGGATTTTATAGGCCATAATCAGTTGGTTATACTGGATTAGGCTGGGTAGTTCAAGCCACCCAAGCTGATTTACATTGATGCAATGATGTGTCCTAAAAGGCAGCCCAGTGGCAAACCTGGCAATGTGGTTGTAGCAAATTGAGAGTTTAAGGACAGTTTTGTTTAAATTCGAGAGTAGAGGGGATGCATACAGAAGGGTTGAAAGAAGGTGAGAGCGAGCTATGGCAATTTTAGCTGGAGGGGTTCATAGGTTCATACTAGGCTATCTGCCCTAGGGCATTTATAAGCTTAGCCAGAATGTGTTTGGCTTTCGCCACCCATTTTAAATTTATTTTGCTATGCCCTTTTTCGAGGTTAGTATACTGTGCCTCTAACAGTGACACAGAAGTGATACCCGGGGTAAACCTACGATCTCCCATCCACTCATCAAGATTCCTCTTGAAGCGAGTCAATGAGGGACTTTGCCTAACCTGGACTGGGATTTTATTCCAGAGTGAAGGGAGCCTCTGGGTTATGAATCTGTCCCTCCAGCATGTCCTATTTATTTCAGTGCTGAGGTTCAAGTCTCTCGAGCGGGTAGCTCGATGGGATTTGGATTTTCTGAGGTGCAGCATGTCCATTAATTCCGGGTTGGACATGGCTTTATACGTTAGGCACAGATCGCCTCTGAACAGGCGGTATGCCACTGAGTAGAGCTGGAGTTTCTTTAACCGGGCAGCATATGGCATCAGTTTGAGCCCTTTGATCCTCTTGGTGAGGTACTTTTGGGGTCTTTCCAGTTGCTGCAGGTGTCTGGTAAGGTACATCCCAAAAGGGGCATTGTACTCAATTATGGGCCTGTTGAGGGATGAGTAAAGAGGCATGATGACCTCCCTGATCTAGATGTGAATCCCTTCATGATTAGGTGGGCTATATAAAATGTTTTTCTAACCACTTTGGCCACGTGGTTGTCAAATGAGAGATTGCTATCAACTTGGGTCCCCAGGTCCCTAATTACTTCTTCTGTACTTAATGGATTACCACCTATGTGGTAATTTGTTGGAAGGCTTTTATTCTGTAAAGTGACCCTAGTTTTTTATTGATGATTTTGATAGTTTGGTTAACATGTAGGTTGAATTTTAGATTGTCTATGACACCTAATAGTTTTGTAGAGGGGTCAGGGGAGATTATTGTGCCATCATTTGAATTTATGGTAAAGGTGAAAGCGGTAGACCTACGTGTTGGTGAAAATAACAGCATTTTAGCTTTTTTGGGATTTAGGATCAGACAACGTTCAGAAAGCCAGTTTTCTATTGTATTAAAGGTGGTCTGGGTAGCTGACCATAACTCTACTGGAGATGTGGCTGAGCAAATCAGAGTAGAGTCATTAGCATATTGGATACAGCTGACTTTTGGGATGACAGTATAAAGGTCGTTAATGAAGATGGAGAACAGCAAGGGCCCTAGTATAGAGCCTTGTACTCCAAGGGTGTTAGGTAGAAGGTTAGAGAGTTTGTTCTGCCAGAGGACAGCCTGCTGTCGACCACTCGGGTAGGATTGAAACCATTGAAGGGCTCTAGTATCTAGACAGAATGTTTGCAGGGTGTTGATTAAAAGTTGGTGATCAGCCATATCAAATGCCTTGGAAAGATCCACGAAGAGGGCTGAGGATATATAACTATTGTTGCGATTATGGTTTATGGTGTTGATAAAGGCTAGGAGGGCTGAAGTAGTGCTGTGATGAGGATGGAAGCCATGCTGAGTGTCTGCCATAAGGTGATTCTGGATTAGGTGGTGCATGAGTTGTCTATGAATACATTTTTCCATAATCTTTGCAAGTGGAGAGAGTACAGCTATTGGCCTATAATTGGAGAATTCGGTAGAGCTGCCTCCTTTGTGAAGTGGGATTACATAGGATATTTTCCAGATGGTGGGAATTTTAGCTTCTACTATGGTTCGATTGATTAGTATTGAGAAGGGGTAAGCAATAGCATCAGCTGATTTTTGTAGGTACTCTGCAGGGAGTTGATCAGCAGAAAGTGTAGTGGGTTTTAATTTTTTGATCAAGGTACGGATAAGTGAAGTGGCGACTGTTTGGAAACTGAATGCGAGTAGGTCTTGGATTCAAGTGTTTCCCTATCTGGACGACTGGCTCCTGACTGCCACCACCAGGCATCTACTAATGCGTCTTTCTTCCTGCAGGAAAGGATCCAAACCTTACAGGGGGCCAGTTCAAGCTCTGATCTCGAGATCAAAGCCCCCAGCCAGGATGGTTCTACAAGTTCTAGGCTCAATGTCTGCCCTTCCCCCATCACATCATCATCATGGGATATGATATAAAGGGACCTTCGCTGGGTGGCTTCCAGAATCCAATTTGGATCTTTTCTAGGGGTGCTCCTTTCAGGATCAGGGGAGCTAGGAGGTAGTTGGCTAGCTAGGGCCTGAATTGTCTCAGTAAAGAATCGGTTAAAACTGTCAAACATCTTCAGGGGTTTTATCAATAGTAGCAGCAGGGATTGGGGTTGAAGTTTGTCCAGGATGTAGTAATTATTTAAACCTGCCCAAAACTTCTGAGGGTTATTTTGATTTAATGTCTGTAAATTACAGTAGTATTGTTTTTTGTCTTGTAAAATTGATTTTTTTTTGGTTTCATTCCTGGATTGCCTGTATTTAATGTGATCTTGAGGGTCTTTAGAAGAACACCATAAAGCCCATGCTTTGTTTCTAAGGGTAATTTTGAGTTTAGACTCTCTAGAAAGCCATGGCGCAGTTTTTGCCTTGGTTCTCTTTGAACGAACAGGAGCATGCAAATCAAGGATCTCAAGGAATTTGTTGTTAAAGTATGCTACTGCTTCCTCTAAGGGGAGGTGTTTTAGAATAGACCAATTACATGAGTTTAGTTCTTGTTGGAATTTGGCAGGGTCAAAGTTTTTATTGTTTCTAACCTTTCTGAGTAAGGGTTGTTGGGAATTAATGGTTTAGTGCTTAATTACATATGTGAGAAGGTGATCGCTTAGGCCATCAAGGAGGATACCAGAGATGTACAGTTGGGGGTGACTATTTGAGTATCCAGTCAAGTATGCTTTCCTTTTGGTTGGGTTTACCTATCCTGGTAGGGGTGGATATACTTTGTAAATGCATGCAGGTTAATATGGGTGGTTGGGGATTCTGAGGAACAGGTGCCCCAGTCTGTTAAAGTCTCCAAGTAGTAGGGTTTCTTGGGGGTAGTGACATGATAGCCAGTGCAGTATATCTTCAAGTGTAGATATATTGTTACCTGGGGGAATGTACATACAAATGATATTAATGCATTTATTTTTATTAAGTTGCAATTTGGTGGCAAGAATCTCTGAGTTATTAATCTGAGGTGGTTGTATTACGTCTATCCTGACATTCAACTCCGATTTATAGAGTAGAGCTACCCCACCCCCCTTCCTCGAAGCATGATCCAGCCTGTGTATGTTGTACTCAGGTGGTAACACTTCATTGTCTTTAGTGTTAGGTTTTAACCAGGTTTCAGATAAACAGAGAATCTCAGGGGAGTGGACATCCAGAAGTGCATGCAATTCATGTACCTTGTTATTAATGCTTCGAATATTGAGATGACAGGCTAGGAGAGAGTTAGTTGACCTATTAATTGTAGGTTTGTAGCTTAGATTGCAAGTAGAGGGAGTATGTGTATCTGAAGTGGGTGGGCCAGGGTTGGGGTGAATATCACCACCAAGTATTAGGTTGCGTCTATACTTGGTGATGAACTTCAGGAATTTGTTTATCAGTTTGTGGTAGTGTTTGGATCTAGAGCTAATGTGCCTGGGGTTGAGATGTTGATGGACTGAACAAGATGTTGGATAGGATCTGGTACTGTAAGTATGGTTGAAGGTGGAAGGATTTACAGCTGGGGTGATAGTATGGCTTTTTGGGACCTGAACTCCTGTGAGAAACTGGTTTTCATATAAGGAGGTATGGTGTGAACAAGAGGGGTAGTAAAGAGGAGTATATCATTATCTGTGATTCAGCTAGTGAGTTAAGGAACTGTTTTACCTGGTGATGCAACACCAGAAGATAGAGTGGTGAGGTAAAGGTACTGGAAGGGGGATGGGAGAATGCCAGATGAAAGCTAACAGGTGCTATTAAAATGTAGGTAGAAGAATGGGGGTGGGTGGGATTATCATAGATGAAAGCAGATAGGATCTAGAAAGTGGGGGAGTGGCTATAGTACTATAAATTTAGAGGTACTGGGGGCGGGAGGTAATTGGGGGCAGGGAGGGGAGCGAAGAGAGCCCTAGCGTAGTGAGGGCGAATGTAGCGGGGCTATTGCAGTTTCCTAAGGTGTCCTAAAGCTATAAGGTAAGTATTATATCTCTTAACGTAAGAGTCAGTTTACTTAAGTTACAGGGGAAGGAGGCAAACACTCTAGTAGAAAAAAAAGAGCCCTATGGCTGACCAATATGGTGACCTGCTTAATTACACAGCACTGTAAGTGAAAGCTTAACAAATGCTTTTTGTGTGCAACCTACTCTGCTTAAATGCTGAGAGAAACTGATTGCAGTCCTGTAGACACCGTTTTGTAGGGAACTGTAGAGTTCAGTCTTGAGTCACACCAGGTTAGCCAAGGGGGGAAGAGAGAGGGAAATCCTAAGCACCTATATTTGAAAAATATTATATTCGTAAAGCAGCAGAAAGTATTGTGAGAACTAAGCCAACACGAGAATCGCGAAAGGAGATTCTGCCAATAGAGATGACTGCAATTAGGGATACAAGCAGTAGGCAAGAGTAGGGTTAGAATTTACTGGAGAAAACTGGCAAATGAATCAAGGTATTGGGAACAAAGAAACAGAGGAGAAAGGTAGTAGAATGGGAAGAGGCCAAGAATTTATTTGGACTGCAGACTAGAGATTGCCATCTCTGTCAAGGCGATATCGGAATATAGGCAAAGAGAAAGAAGTAGGGGGATCCTAAGCGAAAGACTAACACTGGTAGAGATTTCAGCAGAATCTAGGACAGAAGCAGCTGTTAAAAGCGATAATTGGTAGGGCATATAAAATATTGCATGATAACTATAAGAATCAATCAGAGGATGTTAGAAAGGCTTGGGAAAAGAGATTTGGTAAGCAATTCAGAAAGAAACAACGGGGAAGGATGTAGGAGTGTCTCCCAAATATGCAACAGGTCTAGATTTAGGATCTTTGCTTGGAAGTGTTTACATAGGTATTTTTATATCTCAAGTAGACTCCAAAGAATTTTTCTTCGGGTAGATAGCAGATGTTGTAGGTGTGACAGGGAAGACAGAGGTAATTGGGAACATATTTTTGGGAGTGTAATGAGCTGGCAGATTTTAAAACTTCCAGCAACTAAAATTTGTCAATATAAGTTATTTTAATTTATAAATGTACGATTGCCTTTGTCAAAAGTGATAATTCAATAAAGATTTTTCTTAAAAAAATGTTTGAAAACAATTCTTGGAAAAAGAAGCTGCTTGGAAAGCTGATGGAGTTATGAATGTTAATTCTCTTGTATCACTCGCCCTCCAGGGTCTCAGTGGTCAAGCATGATCTGTTTCTACTGAGATTTAAAGGGATGGGGCTGGAGATGTGGTGTATTCAGACTTCAGTAAGATCTTTGACAGTACACTGTGAAGTTTGGTTGGGCAGACAATTTAAAGGTATGGGGTAGTGCCAGAATGTTGCAATGTACAATAAATTAAATGTCTGGAAGATGTAAGCATTTAGAAGGCAGCTTTCAAATGAAAAGTCAGTAAATAGAAGAGTATTGCAGGGTTCATCCCTGGGGGATTATTATATTTAGTAAAAAATGTCAGAGTTTTGCTCAGGGAATGGCAAAATGAGGTTTTGTGGTAGCCGCAGTATTGTTGCAGTGGTCATAGATGTCAGGGTGAACTTCTGGAGTGACTTGTAGCAGTTGGAATGTAATTTAGAAAAGTACAAGATCATGCATTTTGGTGAAAGTATATAGAAACATTTAATTTATTTTTGAATTTATTTTGTTTATAGTCTGTGTATGCAGGTTTTAACCTTTTTTCAGTGTACAGATTTGAAATACTCATTCCTTTAGATATTACAAGTCCAAACGAAATGAGTAACAATTATGTTTGAATAAACTTTCTGAAATTTTGAAAGAACAATGGGGTAAGATCACTTCTAACAACATTAAATACTGGCTTTGTCTACAGAATTCCTCTGCATATAATTAACTACCGTGGCTTGGTTGTCTTAGCAGCAACATCCAAAGGGAATAAACCTTCTCGCTCAAAGCAACTTCACATTCAGAGTGAAACTTCTCTAAAATTGCATCAGGTAATAAGCTGAGAACTGAGATAGAAATGAAATAGTAAGAACAGGTTAACAGCTTCAAGTATCTGGGAGGGGTGGTTGAGAGGGCACATTTGAATGAGAAAGTCAAAGCTAGAATCAGAACTGCTGCAGCCAGTAGGTACAGTGTGTCAGGTGTAGTGTATGACAAAAGAATGCCAAAGAAGCTGAAAAGCAAGGTATATAAAACAGTGGTGCCACCATAAATACTGTATGTTACAGACTGCAGTGCATTTGAGGAAGCTACAGGTGATGGAGATGAAATGCCTAAGGTAGGTGGTAGGATGCACATTCTAGGACAGAAGAAGAAATTGATCTATCAGAGCAGAGGTCCAAGTAGCTCTAGTTGCAGAGAAGGTCAAAGTGAACAGATTACGGTGGCTCTGGGTACGTGTGTGGGAAAGCAGAAGATACTCAGAAGATTTGGGGCAGACAGGAAGAAGACAAGAGGAAACAAGGATGTCCAGCAGAGGTGAATGGATTTGTGACAGGCATGGCTGTCAAAGGAGTCAGGATAGTGGCATTGAATATATATAGAGAGAGCGATGACGACAAGTGAAGAGACACTCTGACCCAATTTAGAAAATTGGAGAAGGAAGGATGATATGTCTCTACGTCTAAAGTGTTTATGATCAGAGTAAATTAAATTAGATACCATTTTGGATCCTTGCACCACTACATACAGCTCTGGGGTTTAGAGCACTCTGTACCTACCACCTACAATATACATTTTGTTGGCAGATGCAGACCTCTTGCTTCCATTCCTTGGCTTCCAGATGACTTGTAGATCCTGATTGATAACCAGTATGCTTCTTATCTTCCCACCACTGACTCTGTGTCATGCATTATTAATTCTGCTGCTATTGCATTCTCAGGAAGGTTGTTCCAATCATTTTATATAATTTCTTCATATTTTTCTTGAGCCTTCCGTTGAGATATTTCTTGTGCTTGTCAGTTTTTTTGTAAGCTGGAACTGGCTTGCCCTCTACATTCCTCTGAAGTAATTAAATGATTTCATTATATCCCTCCTTTGCCTTTCTTCAAGATTTGTATGCACAGTCTTTCTTGTATGGCTGCTGGTGAAAATGATGCACAATTTTGTTTCTGCCTTTGTATTGTCGGCAGACCGCTTATATCTTGAGATAAAAAGAGATGCCAAGAACTGCACACATTATTACAGATAGTTTGTCGCATTAGCTGCCATTATTGACAGATTTCTCAGCTTCTTTTCAGACACTGGAACATTAGTACTTGTGCCCTGGCGTTCTCAAGGGACTGCAACAAACTCCATTTAACTCAAGTTCTTCCCTACTCATAACCCCTTGGTATCGTTGGCTTCTCCAGATCTCATTATTGCCATTTGATTAACATCATCTCCCTCTTCAGCTTGAGCAAATTTCAGCGTTTTTTTGGCAGTTTGTCAGATATGTGCTCTGCTTTAGCTAGCCAATTATTGCTGTTATTCAGGAAGTGTAGTTGGTCTGCCTTTTCATTTTTTTCCTTCTAATTTCTTTTTTTATTTTCCTGTGATTCTTGCTTCCCATCTCACTCCCTACTCAGTGAACACTTGGGCCATTGGCCATTTCTGTCTTTTTAATTTCTCCTTCTACTGCTGTTCAGATTACAACCTAGAGCTACTATAGTGACCGTTATTAATTTGTTTTCTTACTAACAATGGCCAGAATGGCAAACTGGTTTAAAAAGTCTAATTCCTGCAGTCACAAGATTCTGCTGCAGGACCCTCACTAAGTTTGCTTGAGAGTGTCAACTTAGAATGCAACCATTTCATATATAAAACTTTTAGTGTTGGGCTGTTCTGGAAGACCACCTTTGTAGTTGCTTTTACTTCTTCCAGACAAGTTTCAGAACTTCAGACCTTGTCCTCCAAGTATCCCTTTGCCTTCCTTTATGGCTAAAGGCAGCACAGTTTTTTTAACTTAAATCAAAGTATCCATCTATTTACCAATGTTCTTTCCTAAATATTCTAGTAAAGTGGAGTAGTTACTCCATTGCCTAGATATTCACAGGCAGTTCCATTTCTATCTAGATTGAATAAAGGGACACAGGAAAATTAACAACTTTTTGTCAGTTTTTCACCTCCTAGCTTGGGAAAAAAATAAGTTACTTTGGAAAAATGGATTTCTGATTGTATTGCTTTTTGTTATTCACTGGTAGCCAGAAATATCCCTACTCATTCAAAGGTGCACTTTGTCAGGACTGAAGTTGCATACAGAATCTTTTCCAGAATCTTCTGGATGAGATCACTGCAAATGCTGCCTGATCTCTCCATACCTTTGCTAAATACTACAGCCTTGTTTCTGGTTCTAGAACAAGAGTTTCTTTTGAAGCAGCCATTCTTTAAGGTTTCTTGTGGTAGGCCATATTGGTTAGCAAGGGTCTCTGTCCTATAGTTCCAGTGTCTGGACAGGACCTGAGCAAATGTGTAGGTTATGTACTTGCCAGAACATCAAATTTCTCTGGTCTCTGTCTGGACACTAGAACAACCCATTATCCTTCTCCTTCTTCTTAGTGTCATGTAGGAGGGACCTGTGTGCGCCTGTTTTTGAATATTTCTTCTACCAGTAGTATCTGTATATTTTGTGGTATATATGGCTGTGTCCTGCTTCTGGATCAAATTGAGGCAATCTCAATTTGGAGAGAGCAACAGGAGCAGGGGGTTATGGGTAGGGAGGAGCTTGAGTTTAATGGAGTCCTCTACTATTGCTAGAGGATGCCAAGACTCCAGTCCTAGTGTATGGATAGAGACAAGAGAAATCTAGCATTCCAGTAAGTACATAGCTTAATTATACTGTGCGTCTTTCCCTGCTGTTGATGCTTATTCGTATATAAGCCAGTAGTGCAGCTCTTTGTGCATTGTTAAATTGGTTGCTTAATTTTATATCATTTGATACAAGTACCCCACCAAGTCCTTTTCCACTTCTATTGCTACTACATTTCCACTAGCTTTATACTACTATTCAGGTTATTGCATCCTAGATAAAATTTGTTTCTGTGCAATCATGTTTGTTCCAGTCCTTCAACCTTGCAAAATCTCTTTCCATCCTATGCCTTCTGTTTTTGAGTCCCATTGTATATCTTTGTGTCATCAGCAGAACGGCATAGTTTTAGAAGATGTTTTGCATTTTTTTCTCTTGTAAAGTATTAAAAATTGGAAGCAGTAGAGCATTTGTGGAAAATTGATTACTGACCGTACACCAGGTAGAAGGGAAGCAGATTTTATCCAAGCAATCAAGGAATGTCAAGAAGTTAGTATAAGATTCAAGTTGCATTATTCAGCTGTCTTTTGTTTTTTCCTGGAGGATCAAAGACAATTTTTTGATGCAAAACAGGCTAAGGAAGAAATACAGAAGTTTTTATCCAACAAAAAGCAGCCATCAAACAGAAGGGGACTTTGCTTATCATTCTTCTGACAGTAAAGCTCAGAGAGACTTTGCGAGTGAATCCTTTTCCACTGTTCCAAAGGAAAATGCTTGAGAAACAGAAAAAAAAAACCACAGGAGTTTATTAGGAGAATCAAGAGTACTTTGGACTCATGTACCCACACAAGAATTGGTCCAACAATATCCATATTTATGGGGACATGAAAAAATGAAGTATTTAGGAGTATGGATTAGAAATGACTGTGTGGCAGCTAAGGATACATGAGGAAAGACTATAAATAGAAGATAATACAAAAATTGAGAAACTGGAAGCTTTGTTATGTGGCCTTGGATACTAAGATACAAGCAATTAACATGTTTTTAGTCCCTTCAGTCGTATACATGAGTCAGGCATATTTTTATCAGTCAGAGAAGAAGCTGTGGATAGCAATTAAAAAAGAGTTGAAGGATTTTGTCTCAGAAGGGAAGACAGCAAGGGTCAATTGGGATTAGCTGATTCTTCCAACAGAACAAGGCAGAATAGGATTACCCAATCTGAGGGTTTTCTTTTTCATTTTTAGAGCAACACAGTTGAGGCTCTTATACAAAGCACAAGCAGAAAACTATAATTCAAAGTGGAAAGGAATGATGATGATACAGGGGGAAGCACAATAAATAAGGAGAGACTGAGATTTTGGATGCAGACTCTTAAGGAGAACAACAAAAATCATATAGAGTATCATATTCATAAAATAGCAGGGCGTATTCTAAGAACTAAACCAGCACAAGAATGCAAAAAAGGGATTCTGCTAATATGGATAACTATAGTTAGGGATACAGATAATAAGCAAGAGGGGGCTGGAACATATTGGACAAAACTGGCAAAGGAACCAAGGTATTGGGAGCAAATAACTAGAAAGTGAAAGATGATAGAATGGGAAGATGCCAAGAATTTATTTGGACTGCGGGTTAGAGATTGCCTTCCCTGTCAAGGATTGATATTGGAGTGTAGGCAAAGAGAAAGAAATAGGGGGATTTCCTAAACGAAAGACCAGCACTGGTGAAGTTTTAGTGGAATGTAGAACAGAACCTGCTATTAAAACAAGGAATAATTAGTAGAGCATATAAAATATTGCATGATAGCTATAAGAATCAGTCAGAGGATGTTAGAAAGCATTAGAAAGAGAGACTGGATAAGCAATTCACAAAGAAACAATGGGAGGTTATATAGATGTCTCCCAAATGTGCAACAAAATATAGATTTGGATTTTTGCTCTGACATGTTTACATAGATATTTTTTTACCCCAGGTAGACTCCAGAGATTTTTTTTTCAGGTACTTGGCAAATGTTGGAGGTATAACTGGGGAAGAAAGAGGTAATTGGGAACATATTTTCTGGGAGTGCAATGATATTATAAGGATTCCCTGTGGGATGCACTGTTGGAGATGCTGGGTGGACAGATTGTTGTGACAGAGGTGATTTTTCTGAGCTTGTGATACAGAATCGGAATTGCTTACACACATAGTAAGGCCTTGCTGTTTCTAATTATGGTGGCTGCCTAAAAAGCAGTTACTAGAAAATGAAATTCAGGATCTAAACCAGCTATATTAGAAGTAGCGAATATAGTAACAGATAAAACAACTGAACTGAGATCTTTAGAAAAAGGTAGGTGTAAACTACATAGGAAAAAATGTAAACTGTGGGAACAATACGTACAGGGGAGGAATGAGATTTAAAAGAAGGCAGGACTTAAGTGAGCTATATAAAGTGATGTGTAATGTTTGCAACTGGGAATGTGTAAGTATGGTTTATGATGTAAAATGCTTGCAACTTGGATTGTGTTAAATGTATGATTGTTTATATTGTAAGTGATGGTTTAATAAAGATGTTTCTTTCTTAAAAAAAAAAAAAAAGGAGCAGGAATTGAATAATTTATGTAATATTGCTTAGGTTATATGATATATATGGTAATATGTGTGAAGCATAATGTTTGTTTATTTTAACTTGTTAATACAGTTTCATTACTTTTATATAAATGTGCCTTCACAAGTGATAGTTCAATAAAAGTGTTTAAAAAAAAAGAAATTGGGTTTTAATGCTTGTCACTAAAAAAAAATATCTTAAAGCTTGCATTTTTGTCAGGATTCACTGTGTGGAATTCCCTTCTACATCACTGCTTTTTGTGTAAGAAAAAAAGTTTTACTTAAAAAAAAAAAAATGGCTACAGACTAGGACTAGTGGTTTTGGGGGTTGCTATTAAAAACTTTACCTTAAAATTCAAATTTTCCTGTCAGGTTATACTACTGATCTGCAAAAAAGAAGAAAGTTGTATGGGAGTCTTCAGTCTGGTTTCCTCCCAAGTCTGAGCCACTGATGAGTGACAATGCTGGGGCCATGCCAAATAATTTGGACCACTCCTCAATTTCTCTTGGTCCCTCTGGTATTGCTCTTCAAGAAGCCGCTAAGGAGCAAAAGTCAGGCAGCTGTTGGACTGTCCTATTTGGGCAAGTTGATATCAGAGGTGGGAGTGAATGACAAGCTACTGTGAAGCTGCCCTGAGAAGACTGATTCCTGGAGGAAGGACCTTCTCCCACAAAATAAAACGTAAAGTTAGGCATGTGTCTTACTCTGTTTCACATGGGATAGATTGGGAAGATTGGCTGGGTTTTGCTAAAGGTTTATTCCGAGATTTTCGATATTTACTTACTGAGGCTTCACTAGATTCAAAGAAAAAAACTATTTCCTCTCTCTCAGATTCTTGAGAGGCAGGAATTAGATTTATATTCTGTTTCTTGAGTTCTACTACATAAGAGGGGGAACCTGACTCTGAGAAGTTTCTTCAGCTTGCCCTCCTGAAGATTATCTTTTCTCACACCATTGCAAGAATGAAGGCGTTATTTCAGTGAGAGCAAAAAGAAATACCAAAATTCCTAGAAAAGATACTGTAACTTGTTGCAGGTGGATCGCAAAAAAGGAGTCAGCCCAAAACAAACAACTGTAACCAAACAACGGGCTTGTAAAAGGAACTCCGACCAGCCGTAACTGTAAAAAGTCAAATCTTTAATAAATATAGTTTTTAGTGAATGTAATATTAACGCAGAAAAAACTAATTTATGAAAAAACGGCATTTTCGTCCGATAACATCAGACTTCATCAGATATCATGTTGCAGGTGGATTTTCCTCAGCCTGCACCTGTTCTTCCATTTTTTTTCCTCAAAATTTTTTTTATTTTTCAAATACAGTTGAATAATTTCCATAGTATTTGTATATAAAATCTTAAATAACTATGTACACTATTTACATCAGCCTGCCACTATAACAGAGCTCAATGTATACAATTACTTTATAGGTATAACAATCCAGTCATCAGAGTGTATATGCTCAGTTATTGTAAAGTGTCAATTAATAATAAGACTTTTTTTTCCATGGCTTGTTAATAAATGGCTTAAGATGAATCCTTAAGTCTTTCATTTTAATTTCCAACAATGCTGTGGTCTTCAGTAGGCTGTAGAAGTCTTCCAAAGTCAGTATTGTGTTTGTATTCCATCTTCTTGTTATACACTTCCTTGAGATTGCAAGTATTGTCCAAACTAGACACATTTTGGACTCATTCAAATGAGGCCCTTCGTACACATTTAATAATACTAGAGCTTTAGATTAGTTAAATGATTCATTAAATAAAGCTTGTAAAAATGGTAGTGGGAGTCCCTTCTTCCTTTCCTGGGAATTCCAACATCCATCTGCTCAAACCTCCCTGTTTTCTCTTATTCTGGACCAAATGCCATCTCTGGGGTCATAGAACTTGTTCCTCCTGATCAAATGAGGAAAGGATTTTTTTCAAGAATCTGTCTGGTGCTGAAGAAATGGGGAGCCTGGAGATCTGTCCTAGGTCTTTTTATTTTCTTACCTTCATATTGAAGTCCAAATATTCAAATGCTGTCTCTACAGTCTCGTTTACCTCTTCATTGCTACTCTCAGTTGTTTTTTATAACTCTGGATTTAAGATTTCATATCACATTCCAGTTCTCAAAAGATTGCAAACTTTGTTAAATACTTTGTGTGTGGTTTACATTTTCAATTCTCTGCTTTACCCTTTGGTTTGTGTACAGCCCCAGTACTGTGTATAGTGTGCCTGGCTCCAATAGTAGCCCATTGTAAGTTGCAGGGCATTCATATTTTTCCATATTTATATGAACTACTGTATTTTTGCAGATTCTTTTACAACTTGTCAAGAATATAACTGGCTTAGTAAGAAACATTTTCTCAGATTTTGAGTGAGCATAGAGAAGCCTTCTCTTAATCTGTCTCACAGTTACTTGGATTATTTCAACTACAAAACGGCAAACGTTTACTACTAGAACTATAGCAGACATTGTTATTGTCATAGTTGTTTGAACACTAAGACATCATGGTTAATAGTTTACCATTGTTACGTAAAAGTGTTATAGTGGAAGTAAGTCATTGAACTTTTGTCTCACATGTTTACTGCTCTAATCTGTAAAGTTAACATATATGTATATGTATTTATCCATATTGTATCTCAACTAACACCTCGCTCTAATCTGTAAAGTTAATAACGTGTGTATGTATGTATTTATTTATTTATCCTTATTTTATCTCGACTAACGCCCCTCTAGCTGTTATCAGTAGTTGCTTATATTACCGCTATTATTTTAGTTTTTCCCTAACTTTTATCCTTAGCATGCTCTCTCCCCTCCTTTTTCCATAGGTTTTAAGAGCAAAGTGTCTTCCCTTCTAGACTGTTTCTACCTTCTTTACAGATACTGCTCCAACTCTTTGAATAATGCCTGTACTCTACTGCATAGCCAGTTTAAACTAAAAGTATGTTCCAAGTCCTACCACAAATTTAGTCTTAGTTTGTCTACTGTACAGAATACCTGCATACCACTGAGACCCCCCCCCCCAACACTCACCTGTTTAAAAACCTTGCTTGCCTCTTTGTCTCTGTCTATCAATAAGTAGGTCACTACCCTAGTGCCAACTCTTTTACTTAGCTGTACTCTCTCGTTTTGTTTTTCTGTTTGTGGTTTCCTTTTAACTGTTTTTATCTTACTGCGAATACCTCTGCATACCTCGCTATAACATCTCTTCCCTCTTCTGTCTACATTTGCCCACCTCTTCTATGTACCTGCTGACTCTCACTGTTTGCTCCTTACAGTTTCTCTCCTGGTCTGCTGATTGTTTTTTGTGGTGACTGCCATTTTCTGTCCCAACCTACTCCGTTCGCCCACGCTACGCTCAGGCTCACTTCTCTCCCCTACCTACCCCCTATATCATTTCCTGTATACTCCTCTCCATTGCACAATCCCCTCCTCTGCTTCCCACCCCTTCCTGTTTTTTGCCACACCCCACTCCTGCATACCTCCCTCCTGCAAACCCTTGACACCAACTACTCCTTTCTGTGTACTGACTCCCCTACTGTTTACATATCCCTAACTTTCCTAGAACATTTCTTCTAGGCCCAACTTTTACCTTCCTCTTGACTACTGACCCTCCTTACTGAAATGTATTTTTCAATCCAAGCCCTTCTTCTGTTGCCTCCCCTTCTCCTCTTGTACACTCTTCTCATATAACTCTCACCTAACTCCAACTTACTTTCATCCTGCAAATACCAATTCCAATGTCTTCACACATCCTCTGCAATTGTTCCCTATCTGCTCATCTTTCCTCTAAATAATATCCTCCCCAGAATCAAAATACCCCTCTTCCTCTACCACCTCTTTAGAAAATAAAATAAAGCACCTACTATACAAACAACATTTCCTCCCTAAGTCTCTACTATTATCAGGTGACTTTCACCCAAATCCTGGCCCAACACCCCTGCTCCCAGTCAATAAGGCTAACTCCTCTAACCAACCCTACACTTCCCAAAAAGCAAGTGTCTTTTTACTCCATGAATCTTAGAAGCATCCTAAACAAAATTAATGAACTCCATGCCTGGATGGCTAACCACATCCTTGATATAGTCACCCTGACTGAAACCTGGCTGAAGCCACAAAACCGTGACAGTGATATCCTCCCCCCTTGGATATAATATTCTTAGACTAGATAGACAAAAGAAAAAAGGAGGTGGAGTGGCCATTGTATATTCAAACCATTACTCCTTCGAATCTAAACCAACCCTCTCCCTCCTTCTCACCTGCTGAACTCCTGATAACTAACTTTAAACTTAACAATTACACCACTATCACAGTCATAGCTATTTACATCCCCCCGGCGATAACATTACCCTTCTAGAAAACATTCTCTCTTACTTTTCTCAAAACATCCACAATTAAACTATTCTTGGGGATATAAATATTAACTGGCTACCTCTTCAGTCCCCAAACACTACTTCATGCATCAACTTACATGACTTTCTACAACTTGTCTCAACCCCCACCTATACAAACAGATCACATACCCCCAGCTCTCTCATCGATTGGATTTTAGTCACAGATCCCCACAAATACCATAACCCTGAGACGTTACCCAACTCCCTAAGCAATCACTCTCCTGTGAAAGTTCTTAGATACTCTCCTCATTTCATTAGGCCTCACAGATACATAACCTGTCACAAACTATCCACATTCTGTCCTGAGACTTTTAATGCCCTCCTGTCCAGGATAAACTGGACACATCTAACCTATCTCCCCCTTGATGAAGCTGTTTACTCTTTCAACTCTACTTTCCTTAACATTCTTAATGCTCTTGTTGCACCCCACACTGTTCGTATCAAATCTAATATATCCCCTTGGCTTACCAATGCCACCCGAACCCTAATGAAAACTAGAGACGGCATGAAAAAGGTGGGTAAAAACTAAGCTCCCTTCCCATTTGCAAAAATATAAAGAACTAAGAAATCGGGCAAAAAAACACATCCACAAAGACAGAAAGGACTTCTACTTTAACCCCTCAACTGCCCAAAAAGCAGATCCCAAGAAATTTTGGAACTCTATAAATCAAATCCTGCACCCTGGTAACTCTTCCTCTCCCAACCCCTGCCTAAACAGCTCTTCAGAAAAACTGCTACCTCCTTCAGTTCCTGTTTCATTGAATCCATATCTAAGTTGATAAATTCCTTCCCCTCTACTACCAACTCAACTAACGTTTCCAAATCCTCTTCTCTACCACTTTCTTACAACTGTACCCACTAACTATATAAAATCCTTGCTCTCTAAACTTAAACCCTACTCTGCTTCTGCTGACAACCTGCCTCCCTATTTCCTACAAATTGCTGCTGAATCCCTTGCCCTCCCTGTAGCAATCCTAATAAATCACTCCATCTCAGAATCTAAGGTCCCATCTGTCTGGAAAGAATTCTACACCATACCCATTCACAAAGGAGGTAACTCCACTGACATTACAAATTTCAGACCCATCGTAATCCTCTTGCTACTCTCAAAAGTACTGGAAAAATGCATATACAAGCAAATCATGAAATACCTTCTACAGGAAAACCTGCTCACTCCTACACAGTATGGCTTTCGCTCTAAACGTAGCACTACAGCTGTCCTTATCTCCTTCATTAATACTATTTCTCTAGCCAGAGACAATAATACGTTGGTCTCCTGCCTATTCTTTGACCTTTCAAAAGCCTTTGATACATTCTCTCACCCTCTTCTGCTGAACAAACTGGCTAACTTAAGCTTCTCTGTTTCTACTACTACCTGGTTTCCAGCTATCTCAATGACCATCTACAATCTGTAAGATGGCTCTTGGCTCTCTCCCCTCCCCTTCCTGTCAAAATGGGAGTCTCCCAAGGATCTATTCTTGGCCCATTACTATTCAATATATTCACTAATCTACTCTACACCTCCTGTCCACGGTCATCCCTTGTACAATATGCAGATGACTCCACCATAATCACCATCACAGATACTCCCTCAGACCTTATCTCTGCAACTTAAACATCTTTGAACTCAGTCAAATCCTGGCTCTGTGCCAACCAGCTAATTTTTAACCCCTAAAAAGACAAAACTCTTACTATTTCTCCCAAAGAACTTCACCCATCTTAAATCTACATTTTCTGTACTGTCCCTCAATGTCCTATTAATTTTGAACCTAGTACAAAACTGCTAGGAGTAATGATAGATGACCAACTCAAGTTTGATCTACATGTAAACAACTGCATCAAAAAGACACACCAAAAACTTGGGCTTCTTTATCAAAACAACAAGTTTTCTAACTAACAAAGCAAAAATAACCCTCTCATGCATACCTCCTACCTAGCTTTCTATATAGCTGCCAAATTCTCACCAATCTGAACTCCACACTACTAACTAAACTAGACTCTACCTACAACAAGGTTGCTAGATTTGCTGCTCACCAAACTTATGAATCGCATCATTGTCTTCACTGAGATACCTAAACTGGCTGGAATTACCTCACCAGCTTCTATTCTCAACTACGAATAATTCACTCTATGCTATACCTGAAATCCTTCTCCCCTAGCTCATCTCCCCTCATCTCTCAATATTCCCCCACTAGGTCCCTATGTAGCTCTGAACTTAACCTTCTACAATATACAAACCTAAGACTAAAATCATCCGCAGCCTCTACAGCTACAGTCCTACCATATCATGGAACAAATTACCACTAGAAATGAGGTCTCTCAAACAAGCAAATCAATTCAAACCTGCCACTAGAGAGTAACTCACTGGTCCTGCCTCTGCACTCATCCTCCCTGATCTAGCCCATTAATTCATATGTAATTACCAAAACTTCAAACCTTCTTAGCTCGTACATATCTTCAAAGTATCGCTCTTCTCCTCCATCTCTTATCTCCATTTCTGATGTCTCATATCTCTTGAATAACTGCGTACACTATGAACTCTTTCACTGTTTATTGAAAGTTTGTTTCAAATAATTTCTCATATGCTTATGTTTTTTCCACTGTTATTTTTCTGATAAAATGTATTTCATTGTATGTATACATTGTAATCTGCTGACATAATGTATGTATACATTGTAACCAGCTGACACTGTTAACACAAACTGTGGAGCTTTCCTCCCCAGGTCTCCACTGAAAAAGGGGTACTTGGCTCAGTCGGACTAACCCGATCAACACATGACATGTAAAATAAATAGTATTCATGGGATGGGTACAGGCCTCATAATGTCTGTTTCACCTCAGGACAAAATAGACACGTTCTACTAGTCTCCAACCAGTCTTTGACAAGTGCTAGGAAATATCTTAGGGTTTTGGCCACTGTAATTCTTGATTCCTTTGGCCAGACTTCAAATGAGGTCCAAATGAGGAAAATTTAGTGGTTCCTCAGATCAGTTTGAGCCCAACACCAGCAACCCCCTGTCCTTTTAGATTCCAGTGCCAGGATTTATAAGAGATTTACTCTGGTGGGTGGGTCATTTAGCCGAGTCAGATTTTATCTTCTCCTTTCCATCCCCTAACCAGTGTGTAATCACAGATCCTCAGGCTTAGTTTGGAGAGTTACATCTATGGGGGTGAAAGTTCATGGTCTCTGGAATAAGTGGGAAAGTTTAAAACACATAAATGTCAATGAAATGATAGCTGTAATAAATGCTGTCAAATCTCTAAATCATCTCTGGGTTCCAGGCCCTCTACTAATAATCGCATACTCCACCATAGTGGTATATAACAAACAAGGGGAAACCAGAGCTTAACCCCTTTTGTGGAGTAGCTATTGTAGCCTGGGATTTAGCAACTCTGTACAGTCTATCCCTGCAGGCTAATTGCATTCTGCCAGCTCAAACCGTTATTGCAAGCAAGATAACCAGGAGCAGGACACTGTCCTATGAATGGAACCTGGGGGGGGGGGGGTTCTTCCAGGACTTGAGCCAACAGTGGGGAGCTTCTGTAGTAGAGCTGTTTGCCACCATTCACAACAGGCAGGCAGAGAAATTCTGCTCCAGAACTCATTGTATAAAGCCTGGAAGACGGATACCTTTTCATTTCCACAGACGGGAGTGTTTCTGTATGCCTTTCCTGTGATAACCAGGAGTATTCTAAAAATTCTGAAGGACTCTCCCAGGGTAATTATGGTGACCCCATTTTGGTCCAGGCAACAGTGTTTCGCCCTTGTTTTGGAAATGGCCAAGGGCAGTTACCCCAAACTTCCTCACAAAATGGACTTCTTCACACAAGGCACAGATTGTTTGATACACCCCAACCTTCATCTTCTTCAGTTTACTGCCTGGATGATAGAATTTTATTAACTTTAAGATGCTCTTTTTCTATGGATGTGCAGTATGTATTCAAGGACTTTTAGAAACCTTCTAGTAAAAAAATATTACAGATAAGTGAGAGATTTTCTAGTTTATGCCAAATTAAACAACAAGGACTTTTTCATGCACAAGTGCTTCTGATTATTCAATGTGTGTGTCAGTTATTATCCTTTGGCCTTTCTTACTCTTCTATAAAGATCCACCTTTGTCTGTCTCTGCTTGAATGCTCATGGGATCCTGCTTTCTACATAGCTTCAAGTAAAACAGTTTTTGGCAGGGATTTTACATATCCATCCAGTTAGATGGCAAATAGCTCCTTTTTGTAATTTTAATTTTGTTCTGGAGAAACTTGCACTTTTTCCATTTGAACTGGCTCCTGAGGCTGATTTGAAGTTCTCATCTTAGAAAACAGTGTTACTCAGTGCTCTGACTTCTGCTAGAAGACTATCCAAGTTGCAATCTCTAATTGTGAGTCACCCTTATCTCATATTTCACAAAGATAGAGTAAGTCTAAGAACAAACCAATCTGAAGTAGGAAACTTCATTTGATCATCAACCTGTGGGTATCTGATCCGACCTGGATCCGAGCCGGCAGCTTTCCAAGCTAGAGATCTGAGCTCCAAGCTCCTCCCCCTTACCCATAATACCCTGCCACCTCCTTCCAATCCCCAGATCTCGTTTGCCGCGGCTTTGTCAAGCATGGGTTTCTCAAGCTCCTAGCGTTAGGCGATCTGTGAGAAAAAAAGTTCTTCAAAATCTTATTAGCTTTTGTGTGTGTGGACAGTTAATTCCCTAGTTTAAACCCCTTTTCCGTTCCCTCGTAGTTTAAGCCTAGTAATTCCCCCTTTTCCCCTTAGGTGGTTGTGTGAGGTGCGTGTGTGTTTTTTTGTTAGATATTATTGGCGAGGCCCCTAAGGCCATTTTTTCTAAGTGCACTGAGTGTGGCCATAAGCTTTCCCCAGTGGATGGCCACACTCAGTGCGTCCTCTGCCTCGGGGTACCACACTTGTCTTCGGGCTGCAAAATTTGTGCAGCTTTTAACCCCCGGGCCCTGAGGGATAGGAGGAATAAACTGATTCTGGTGGGTCTTCTACCCGTGAAGTCGGCTTCCTCCTCCTCTCCCTCAGTGGCTACAGCCACGGCTGCGGCTGCTCAGCCTGTTTCCTCTCCCCTGGCTGGGACTCAACCTCCCATTTCTTCCCAGGGAGAGAGGGACTCTAGGAAAGAGAAGAAAGAGAGGAGAGAGAGGGAGAAAGAGAGGCATAGAACCACAAGCGGCGGGCTGACTCTGCCCCCTTGGCCCCACCTGCCAAGCTGCTCTCCTCCCCTCACTTGGACTTCCCTGAGTCCCTCACGGAGGACACCGTTTGGAGGAAGGGGAAGATTCCCCCAGGTCACCCCCCGAGGACGTCTCCTTTGGAGACATTATGGAAATGCTTTGCCTAAAGTGGGGGTGATCAGCCCAAAAACCTTCCTC
Source organism: Protopterus annectens (assembly GCF_019279795.1). Classification (NCBI taxonomy): domain Eukaryota; kingdom Metazoa; phylum Chordata; order Ceratodontiformes; family Protopteridae; genus Protopterus; species Protopterus annectens. The sequence goes on from NC_056738.1 coordinate 353,184,626, forward strand.
GGACGAGTCTGTATTCCTGGAGGCATTCACAGGCCTGTCTACCTCTTGGGTGTCCCCTCCGGCCGATCCCTTTGTTGACCTCATCACTACCAGGGCATGGGAGGAACCAGAGACTGTAGAGCCAATCCCCAGGAGGCCAGACAGGATTCTTAGTCCCCCTGTGGACAGGATGGCTTGCAGTAAGGGTTCCCGGTAGATGATGCCATGGTGATGGTCGCAGCCACCAAGAGGGAACTTGCTCAGGATAGTTCCTTGATCCATCCCCCTGATAAGGAGTCTCGGAAGATGGATCGTATCTGGAAGCGGATGTTTGCTTCAGCTACCTTTTCTGTAAGGGCGCTGTAATTAGACTTCAGTGGGATCTAGTGAAAGAATATGCTGAGTCTCCCCCAGAGTCCATGTCGGCCGAGGACAAATGGACTTTCTCGGCTCGCATGGCCACTCTGAAATCTGTTTCTAACACGTCTATGCAGCTACTTTTCCATGCCACGGAAGGAGCTGCTAGAGCCAGCGGGTCCGGTATCGTTGTAAGGCGTCACGCCTGGCTCCGGCTTTGTGACTTTGCTGAACCTTTCAAGGCGTCCTTCGCGAATGCACCTTTCGGTTCTACTCATTTTGGGAAGACCATCCGAGATACATTGGTTCAGAGCGAGAAAGATGGGAAGACGCTGTCTGCCGTCTGATTCCGCTTCTCGGCTCCTCAAAGGTCCTTTTCTAGGAACCAGAGAGGACAAAAGAAGATGTGGTTCCAGAAGTCTCAGCAGTCCCGTTACGCTCCTTCAGAGGCAGAGGGGGGCAAGGTGGACGCCGGCCCAGAGGCAGAGGGGGGATGACAAATTTTGGGTCGCAGGAACCTTTTTCTGACCGACCCATGCAGCAGCCCTGAGGGGTTACCCAACTGCTCCTCTCTGGAGGCAGTCGGGGGGCATTTTTTGAAGCAATTTGCCCAATGGGAGTCCATAACATCAGATCGCTGGGTGCTTCAAATAATATCCAGAGGTTACTCTATCCCTTTCATAAATCTGCCTCCTCAGTTGAGGCGCCTCCCCGATGTACCACCCAGTCAGAGGGAGGCTGCAGCTTTAGAGGTAAAAAAGCTGCTAGAAAAAAGAGCCATCCAGCACGTCCCCCCAGGACAATCCGGATTAGGCAATTACTCCAGGTTCTTTTTGGTGCCAAAGAAGAAGGGGGACTTAAGGCCGATCCTCGACCTTTCAACAATGAACCTCTTCATTGCCAAGGAAAAATTCTGGATGGTCACACTTCAATCCATTCTGCCCCTGCTGCAGGAGAAAGACTGGATGTGCTCCATAGATCTCAAGGATGCGTACTGTCACATTCTCATGGACAGGCATTCCAGGAGGTTTCTCTGCTTCCGGCTAGGGGCCAGTCATTACCAGTTCAGGGTCCTACCCTTCGGTCTCACCACAGCCCCCATGGTGTTCACCAAGGTCATGGCAGTTGTAGCGGCCCACCTGAGACTTCAGGGAATACAGGTTTTTCCTTACCTAGACGACTGGCTCCTTACCGCCCCAACCAGGCATCTACTCTGCTTAGCCAGGGATTGTTTCCTACTTCTAAAATCCCATTTGGGGATCACCTTAAACTTGAAGTCATCCGTCCAACCAGTTCAAGTCTTGGAGTTCATAGGGGTCAGGATAGACACGCTTCAGACCAAGGCCTTCTTGACGTCAGACAGACTTCGCAGTTTGACCTTACACGTTTTAGCCCTTCTTCAGTCACCTGCCCTGTCAGCGGAGTTAGTCCTGAGAGCTCTAGGGTCCATGGCAGCTGCAATCAACCTAGCGCCCTTAGCTCGCTTGCATATGAGGATTCTCCAGTGGACATTGCAGGTTCAGTGGTCCATCCTTTACCACCCATTGGACTTACTGTTTCTGCTCAGCAGAGTTTGCAGAAATTCCCTTGTGTGGTGGCTCCACTCTCGAGAGCTTAGGGAAGGACGACAGTTTATGCCGCAACCCCAAACCACGGATGCTTCTCGCCTTGGGTGGGGGGGCATTATGCGGGCAAAACTGTCCAAGGTATATGGACTCGGACAGAGGCCGTTCTGCATATCAGTGTTCTGGAGATGAGAGCGGTGCTTCTAGCATTGCAAGCCCTTCATGCCTTTCTCCCTCCAGGGACTATTGTGATTCAGTCCGACAACATATCTGTGGTCTGGTACATCAACAAACAGGGGGGGACCAGGTCTTACCCTCTTTTGTCGAGAGGCCATGAGAGTTTGGGATTGGGCGATATCCACCAACTGTTTTCTGTTAAATGCACATTCCGGGTTGGCCCAACATCCTAGTGGACAAACCGAGTCAAACTGTCCTCTCGCCTTATGAGTGGTCTCTGAATCCCTTAGTAGCGAAACATTTCATGTTCTTCATCTCACATTGCTGCAGTCCTTACATATGGGTAGTCCGCTGTCCTCGGTCGGCCCGAATACCAAAGTATTAGGCTGACGTCGGTCAAGGCGCTTAAAACTGACATCAGGACGTCAGGGTACAAATGCGCATGACCGACGTCATATCCTCAGTCTTTTTTGCCGCATGGTCCGATGCAGAAGCAGCGTTGCAAGTGCCGTTCGGCGTTCTGAAATTTTTCGAGTTCGGAGTTTCAGACCGAATCCAAGTTGGCTAAGTACCCCGTTGGGGAATATTTTGGTTTTTTCTTGCCTCAGTGTATTACCGGATGTCAGAAAAGGTGAACAATTGTATTTCTTGTGGGAAACAGATACCGCATAGGGATTATCATTCTTTGTGCATTCCTTGTTTGGGGCCTGAGCACGACGTAGTCGGGTGTCGCTTTTGTGCTAGGTTTAATAAACGCACTATTAAGCGAAGGTTAGATTGTGCTAGGCTGGTCTTCGGAAAGCGGTGCAATTATAATATGCCGTCGGATACTCCGGCCGCTTCGAAGAAGCTCAAAGACAAAGCAGTTAAACACAGGCAAGATGAGTCGCCTGTTCCGGACGCCGGTTCTTTAGAGGTTCAGTGGAACCGGTGGTTCCGATGGAGGCTTCTCTGGAGTCTCAGGGGGAGACTTTGACTTTGCAGGATGTGGCCTCTCAAGAGGCAGGTCAGGCTGAAGGGGCTTCTCAGGTTTCTGTACTCCCCTCCCTTCCCAGGGTGGTTAGGCCCTCTCCTTCTGTTTCCAAGGCTTCTTCCAGAGGCAGGCCAGGTTTAGCTTCTGTTGGTGTCAGTCCTAGTTCAGCAGGGTCTGTGCCTAAGAAGCACATGCTTAAAATGGCAGAAGATTTGATTACTCTGATTAGAGGTTCTTTGCCCCCTCCTGAGAAGAGGCCTAGGGTGGAGCCAGAGTTGGAAAGTTTTGAGCAGGCTTCGGATGTTTCAGAGTCTTCGGCTGAAGACTTGCAGGAGTACTCTCCTTATTCTGATTCTGATGCTGAAGATTCCACTCCTTCTGCTTCTCCTCCAGAGGATTTTTCCTTTTCAGAGACACTTCATTCTATGAGGGAGCATTTTAAGTGGGAAGGTCAGGACTTCTCTGATTCACGGAAAAGGCTTAGGGAATTTTTTTGTTTACCTCAACATAGGCCCTTAGCTATACCCCCTGTTCTGGATGTTGTGCAAGATGTATTTTCAGAGGCTTCACTTAATCCTGATTCTCTGCCTCCTGCGCCTGTTAAACCGGATAGGTATTACAGGGTGCCTGAGGCTCATAAATATCTCTTTAAGAGTCCTAGGGCGGACCCAGAAACTGTTAGTCAAGGACCTAAGGGGGTCAAGGCCTCTGTTTTAAAGAATCCGGTTCCTCTAGATAAAGAGGCCAGAGCTTTGGATAGATGGGGAAAGAAGGTCTATACATCTTCTATCTTAGCTATGAGGGCGTTGAATTGCCAGTTTCATATGTTGAAATATCAAAATTTTCTCCTTTATGAATTGAAATCTAAGGTGGATGCTCTGGCAGAAGGCATTGACTGTAAAGAATTACAAGATTTGGTGCATGTCTCTGAACAGGTGGGTAAGCATTCTTTACAGTGTGGTTTTGATGCTGTGCAGGCTTCTTCTAGGGTGGCTGCCACTGGTTCAGTTCTTCGCAGGCACGCCTGGCTTAAGGATCAGAATTTATCTGACCATGTTAAGACAAGGATTTTGGATGCTCCTTTGCAGTCTGAAGTGTTGTTTGGTCCACCTGTGGAATTAGTCCTGAAGAAATTGGAAGACAAGGCTAAGTCTATGCAGACTGTTAAAGATTTTTTGCAAGTTCAACCTCCAAAGTTTAGTAGAAATTGGCCTGCTAAGGGGTGGACGTATCCTTCCTCTGATTCTCAGTCTAGGGGTAGATCTAGACGTGGTAGGGGCAGAGCTCAGAGTTCCTACAGACCTAGAACATGGAGTTCACCTGCACAGTCTTCAAGTGAGGGCAGGGGCCAGTCCTTTCGTAAACAGGCCCAATGACCTACTTTTCAGCTGCCAGATCCTTCTTGCCTGGCAGCACCTTTGGGAGGAAGGTTGGCACTCTTCAAGGAAAATTGGATTTTAATTACCCAAGACAAATGGGTATTGGATATCATACACCAAGGTTACAAATTTTATTTCCATACCTTACCTCCTTTCAAAGGCATGCCAGACGTTCCTCCTCAACAAAGGCTAGAGGCTCACAAACAGATTTCTCTGCTACTACAAATAGGAGCTATACAACCGGTCCCTCTGCCAGAAGTGGGCCTAGGATTTTATTCTCGCCTGTTTCTAGTACCAAAGAAAGGGAACACGTGGAGACCAATTTTGGATTTATCTATCCTCAACACATATCTGGACATTCCCAAGTTCAAAATGTTGACGCTTACAACAGCTTTTACCTCTGCTGGGCAAAGATCACTGGATGGTGACTCTGGATCTCAAGGAGGCTTACCTTCATATTCCTATCAGGCCCTGTTGCAGGAAGTATCTGCGTTGGGCTGGGACTTTTCATTATCAGTTTTCTGCATTGCCCTTTGGCTTATCTACTGCGCCCAGAGTGTTCACAAAGGTTCTGGCTCCAGTGGTAGCTTTCTTCAGGCTAAGAGGAATACAAATCTATCCTTATTTGGACGACTGACTGATTCTGGCTCAAGGAAAGGACGAACTTCTTCATCATTTACAGTATGTGATGGCAGTGTTAAGATGCCTAGGGTATTCTGTGAACGAAATAAAGTCCAGTCTAGTACCCTCTCAGGACATGTGCTTTCTGGGTGTGAGACTGAATACAGCATCCCAGATGGCCTTTTTGACCCCGGACAAACAAAAGAATCTTTCTCTTTACTTCCACCAATTGTCTCGTCAGTCCAGGCTGACTGCAAGGACATCCTTCAAGCCTTGGGATTCATGGCATCTTGTATTCTGGTACTTCCTAATGCCAAACTGCATATGAGGAAGCTACAATGGTATCTCAAAAATGTATGGACGCAGCACTGCCAAGATATGGACACTGTCATTCAGATAATACCTTGCATCCAAAAGGAATTTTTGTGGTGGGCTCAGGAATGTCACCTAAACAAGGGACTCTCTGTGACCCGACCAGAGGCGAGTCAGATTCTAACGACAGATGCCTCAGACAAAGCTTGGGGAGCTCATCTGAATGGAAAGTGGATACAAGACACGTGGCCTGCCAGACTTCAACATTTACATATCAACTTGAAGGAGATGTTAGCAGTCCAATTTGCATTGATAGCTTTCAAGGATTTGCTTCTTCCAGGGCAGGTGTTGATTCTAACAGACAACACAACTGTCATGTGGTACATAAACAAGCAAGGTGGACACATTCTTATCCTCTATGTAGACAAGCAATGATTTTGTGGGAGACTGCTCTCAGTTTACAGCTGAATCTTCAGGCAAGGTTTATGCCAGGAGCACAGAACTCCTTAGCAGATGTGTTGAGCAGACAAATTATGGATCCCCACGAGTGGAAATTGGATCCTCATGTATTTCAAAACTGACAGTGTTATGGGGAACTCCAGACATAGATCTGTTCGCTTCTCCTCTAAATTACCAGCTGCCAAAGTTTTGCACAAAAAGGTTTCATCCCACAGCTTGGAAAGTGGATGCTCTCTCATTCAATTGGAGCAATCTTCATGTGTATGCCTTTCCACCACTGCCTCTCCTCCCAAAGGTACTCCTGAAGGTCAGACAGGACAAGCCAACCATGTTTTTAATAGCTCCGGATTGGCCTCGACAGCACTGGTACCCATTACTGAGAAGTCTGGTACGGGAGCCTCCATGGCCTTTGCCTTCGATTCCACACCTGCTGTCTCAGGAGAACAGTCATTTACTCAATGTCAAACTTCACTCTCTACATCTAACAGCCTGGCATATTCTGTTTTAAAACTCTGGAGGGTCTCAACTTCCGCAACAAGTTTTGAATGTTATTTTGGAGGCCAGGAGGCCTAGTACAAGGAAAGTTTACGCTGATAAATGGAGGAGATTTTTAATTTGGAGTACAGCAAAGGACTTTGATGTTTCTAAACCTAATTTAAGTGTTGCTCTTCAATACCTTACTGAGTTATTGGACAAAGGTTTGTCCTTCTCCTCTATTAAGGTTCATGCTGCAGCAATTTCTGCTCACTATGACTGACCCACCATTATTTTCTCATCCTTTGTTTAAGCAATTCCTTAGAGGGGCAAAGAATATAAGACCCCCACGTAGAGCTCCTACTCCTGCTTGGGATCTCAATTTTGTGTTGGAGAAACTCACTCTACAACCTTTTGAGCCTGCAGCGACTGCCGAGTTGAAATATTTATCATGGAAGACTGCTTTTTTGTTGGCCATTACCTCTGCGAGAAGGGTTTCTGAATTACAGGCCCTTATGGCGGTTGAGCCTTTCCTAATTTTCCACAAGGACAGGGTATCTTTGCGTACTAACCCTTCCTTTATGCCTAAAGTGGTTTCTAGTGTGGCTTTAAACCAAACTATTCATTTGCCTACTTTTTATGCAAACCCCAAAATAAAGGGGAAAAGATTTTGCACACTTTGGATATACACAGACAGTTGCGATATTATTTGAGCAGAACTAAAGGGTTCAGGCAGTCTCAGCAGTTGTTTGTTTCATTTGCTTTGGGTTCTCAGGGCAAACCTGTTTCAAAGCAGACTATTTCTAAGTGGATTGGTTTTGTATCGCTTTCTGTTATTCCCATCATGGTAAGGAGATTCCAGCTGGGATTAGGCCTCATTCCACTAGGGCTACTGCCACTTCTACAGCTTTTTAAGGGGTGGCTACTAAAGATATTTTGGAGGCAGCTACTTGGAGTTCAGTGCATACTTTCTCTAAACATTACCACCTTCCACTTTACTCTAAATCTAGGGCTGGTTTTGCCACTGCAATTTTACAGGGCATTCTGGCAGCTCCTAATGCTTTATAGTTTTGCCATCCTCCCTTACCTCTGCTTTGGGATTCTACCCATATGTAAGGACTGCAGCAATGTGAGATGAAGAACATAGTACAGTTTTGTACCTACCATAAATGTAGATGTTCGAAGATCCACATTGCTGCAGTCCAAATTACCCTCCCTCCTTCCCCTCTGTAGTTGGAGGTGGTTGTGTGGTTTGGGTTGTGAATATTGTATATATTGTAAATATGATTAGTGCAGGGGTGGTTGGTTGTTTTTTGCTGTTTTTTGGCTTTGGCCTTTCTTTTTAGGGCCTTCTGACATCTGGGGCAAGAAAAGACTGAGGATATGACGTTGGTCATGCGCATTTGTACCCTGACGTCCTGATGTCAGTTTTAAGCGCCTTGACCGACGTCAGCCTAATACTTTGGTATTCGGGCCGACCGAGGACAGCGGACTACCCATATGTAAGGACTGCAGCAATGTGGATCTTCGAACATCTACATTTATGGTAGGTACAAAACTGTACTTTCTGCAAGTGGGGTCAGCCTTGCTGCGATCTCTTCATGTCACCTTCCAACGCGAAGTGCAGCGAGTTTTTTGCTCTAATTCCCCCTCCGGGGGAAAGCCTCAGGGACGCCCTAGTCCATGCTTGGCCACCCGGTGTTCTGTATGCTTATCCTCCTCTTCCATTGATAACAAAATTCTTACAGAAAGCTCGTCTGTTGGGGAACAAGATTATCCTCCTAGCCCCATTCTGGCCTCGTCAAACCTGGTTCCCTTGCCTGCGGTCTCATCTGATAGCTCCTCTCTGGATCTTGGACTCCCATCCTGGATCTAATATCTCATCCTTCAGGATTGAACCCCCCTGAACCTGGTCGATCTCATGCTCTCAGCATGGTTGATCCAGTTCCATTAGTTGCTAGGACTCCCGGTATCTCATCTGCAGTTAGATCTATCCTGGTATCATAAGAAGTTACTTCCTGGCATGGTCAGGGCCCACTCTATGAGGGCTTTGACTTCTTCTATGGCCTTTTATAAAAGGATGGATTCTAGAAATATACCAGAAGCAGCAATTTGGTCATCAGCAAACACTTTTACAAAGCGCTACAATTTAGATTCTCTTTCTAGGTCTAGAGCAGACTTTGTTAGGGCTGCAAAATATACTTCAGGGGCTCCTGAACTCTGATCTTGCTCCTCCCCCTTTTTTTCTAAGCTTTGACGTTCTAGCCATGTAGCTTAGGCTTCTGCAATAGTGATTTAATGGTAAACATATTTATTGTTGCGCAAGTAACTTAACAGTAGTAGATGTTCAAATAGATTGCTGTTACAGTAGGAGCACCATCCCTTCATTCACTTCTTTTTGTTGTGTTTTATGCTGGGTGTGCATCTTTATTTTCCCTTTCCCTTTCTCCTAGCATTTGCCTACCTGGCTAGGCTAGATTCTGAGGCAAAATAGCTCTGAAGGTTTTGGCAACTTTCGTATTTTTATCTTCTTATTTACCTAGAAATGTTCTAAATTGTCTGTTTACCGAATTATCTTTTCCTCCATTTGGGCCTTTGCTGTTTGTTACTGTTGCTGTAGGCTTTTTATTGGAATTGTCTGTTTTCTTCTACCGGTGCCTTCTTACGTTTCCTAAATGGAGTATTTTTTATGCAAATTTGATACCATCTGATTTGAGAACTATTTTTTTCTTTTTGATTTGCATACTTGTTTCATGCAGAGGTTTGTTGCTTTCATGGTGGTAGCATTTATGTGTTGCCATTGATTTTAGTTAATGAGTTGACCCTGTTTAGGACAGAGGAAGAAGACTTTCTGCAAGACATTATTACCTCTAAATTTTATTATGTTATGCTGTCTAAAAGGACAGTGATGTAGGCCAGCAGTTACTAGAGTGCACAGTACTGGGGTTTGAATTCCAAGAAAAAAAGGTCATCTTGCAATTGTTCTGGGTAGTGGTAAGACCACTTGTGGTCACACAAGGGTTGGTGTGAGGCTCGGATGTATTGCCCAAGGCTGTAGTATAGTGTGTATAAGCAGAGGTATATAATGATGCCTATGTAAATATGAGAGTGTGAGCTGTTGCATAGGAGACAGGTGCAAAATTTAGGTGAACTGTCTAGTCATATTTTCCACTGGTATATTCATATATTCCTAAGAAAGCATCTTGTTTAGGGCTGAGTTTAATTTTCTGGTGTTTTATTGTAAGAATTATAACATATTGGATTAATGAAATATGTAATTGACATATGATCTCATTCCTTAGTATGTTTTGAAAAACTTAAATTAAGACTTGAAAATATACTGATTTATAAAACTGATTTTCCTCTGTTATTTTGTAGGGTGCCTCACAGACATTTCTCAGTGGGACTAGACATCTGTCCTCTGATTGCCCTGAAGCATTTTCAAGTTCTAGTATAAACCACTTGCACTCTGAATGCAGACAGCATTCCATCTTTGCCATCTTCAGACCAATCTGTGTTCAACTTCAACCCAAACTCAAAGGGCAGATTTTTCTCCAGGGTGCTGGCTCATCTGTTTTAGCTGGACCTTTTAATTACCCCTGTTTTTTCAGTCAGCATGCTGCAAGTGTTGGTGGACTGACAGAAGAGGAAATGCAGAAAGCCAGAGAATCTAAAGTTTCTCAGACTCGTCCTCATAGACAAAAGGTAATGTTTTACTTTTGGTTACCATTTACAGAAAGTCTTTTCATTCTGTATACAAAAATGCACACTTACATTTTGTTAGGGTCTGATGTGACTAAACTTAAATTTTATGTAGGCATTTACTGCATATCTTCTCATTTCTGCAAAAGTATTTATTGACTCAGATCATTGCAATGTATTTTTATTTATTTGCTCCAGCATTGTTGATTTACTAATTTTTGCACATTACATTGACTTGACTTGACTTTGCGATGTTCATTTACCAAATAGATATCACAGGTCAGAACTTAAAGTGACTCCTACCTGCTATGTGCTGTGATACCTTTTGGCTTCAGAGGAAGTATGGATTCAGAATGTAAATCAGAATCTCATTTATAAGTCTGAAAATGAAAGATACAGTTTTAAATTACTGCCTCTGTAAAATATTATTTTTAGAAATGTATCTTTTAAGTTATTTTGTAACTGAGGTGCTTGTTGTGAATTACTTGGGTAAGGCCTAGTATTTGGAACTTGAAGCATATTTCAGGTTCCCAAGATATGTCGTTCCAGTATGCCATTTCAAGCTAAAGTTAATGACGTAGACTGACCTCGGAAGTGCATTTGTTTAAACAAAGCTTTGTGTCCAGATGCCATTTTTATCATTAAAATTGTTTGATTATTGTTGGGGCTTTGACTTTTAAAATTAACTCTGCCTCAGGAAGGGCCTAATTATCATTCACTTCATGAGTTGTATAGGTTAGCCAACCAGGCAAGAATGAATATGTACTGTCCAAGGTAAACGACCACCCTACTTAGAGGCAATACCTAAAAATGAAGTATTACCGGAGGACATAAGTAGATTTAGTTGTCTAGTTTTATGAACTGCTTCCAGCTCTGTAAATGTAAAACTAGAATGCCAAGGCAGTATGAACCATGTACTGTGTATTACAAACGCTACTGACATCTAGTAAACAAGTGCAGCTGTAATGGATGTAAAATGTACCATATTTGTATCTAAACATTCTGACACCAAAATACAAAATCAGAATGTTATTAAATACAGAAAAAGTAGCTAGGCTTGATGATATGCAAGATGCTGCTGACATCTAATGGACGATCAACGGTTGCAGACTATATAGTCTACTCCATTCGTGTTTCTAGTGAATCATAATTTATTCCAGCTGAAAACTAAGTGTTCATTTAATTTTAGAATAAAAAGTGCTCTTAAAAAAAAAAATCACCTTTCATTGTCTTTTAGTAAATATTGATAATTTATTAAAAAAAAAAGATAAAACTAAGATGGTGGCACCTTGTGTGGCAGCGGCTACTCTGGCTCCCAATGTGCATTTTATGTTTTGTGGGGGATTTGTCAATTTGTCGTCCATTTGGGAGTAGGCTTGACTTGGTTGGGTGTATGGTTGTCTGTAGCCGTGGTGTTTTTTGCTTGAGCTTGTATGTTTTGGTTTGTTTTTGGAGTCGTTGGGCTGATTGTGGCCTTTCGGGCCTTCAGGAGTGGCTGTCGCATCAAATGCGGGTAGCAGAGGCCTGACTTTGGCTTCTGCTTTTGGATATTGAGTTCTGTTGAGCCAGAAAGACCAGTCTGGGACTTGAAACATTGCTGGTGTTGAGGGTGGAGCTAGCGACTGTATAGATTGCTGTGGACACTGTCGCCTTGGTCAGCTGTGGTCATTTAGGCCTTCAGGTGGTGGCAGTTGTGCCGCATGCAAGTAGCAGAAGCAGGACTTTGTCTACTGATTTTGATGTGAATCTGGATTTGGGCTCTGAGTTGGAGGGCAGTGGTCTGGGACTTGGGACATTGCTGGTGTTGGATGGAGCTAGCAATGGTTTGGATGATGACTATTACTGCGGTCACTGTAATCGCCACTGTGAAGGGTCAAACATGGCTAGTACAGTTTTGGTGTGTTTGGATGGCTTAGACACTGTTTATGTGTATTTGTTTCTGTTTTTATGTTTGCACATCAGCTTAGAGAAACGTAATTTTGTTTAGTTGTGCACTGTTGCTGTATGGTCTGAATGACAATAAAGTTAACTTTGACTTATTAGGACCATATTTTGTAGGTTTGTCAATGCCCATGAGCATGAACATGGTTCCAGGGTATTTTAATGTGTGCTTTCATAAGGTATTCTTTTTTTTTTTTTGTTACATCTGATGTCACTAAGATGTTCTGCAATATGCAAGTAAGAATGACTGACAGAGTGGGTGTTAGGAAAACAATGCCCACCCAGGGGTGTTGAGGACAGATGCTGTAGGTGGAGGACCTCTACACCGCTGGAAAGGCATTATTTCTCCAGTGGAGGGCCTCTACACCTCAGGAAAGGCATTATTTTTCCAGTAACACCCACCTTAGAGAGCATTACTGCACTTAGATAATGGGCTATATGTATATACACTTTTTTATATTTTTGATGTAAAATATTTCTACTGCCTAATGTTTGAGTTGCTATAGCATATGTAATTGCTGTTAGAGAAAATATTTTCCATCCAAAATTTAAGTTATGCAAGTATTTAATGTCAACATATATATTTCATAAAATTGTGTTAGTTTCCCCTACATTTCTGACAAAACACTGTAGGAAATTTTTTAAATATGTCAAATTCCCAGAACATGTGCTTCCAATTACTTCTCTTTCCCTTCACATCTCCAGAGTTTGCTATCTGCCTGAGGAAAAATTCTCTGAAGTCTGCTTGGAGTATGAAAAAATTATCTGTGCAAACTATTCCAAGTAAAAATCCTAAACCTTTTGAACCTTGTTTTTCATTTAAGAGTTGTATACATAGCGTCTATTTCTTTGTCAGTTGCCTTTCCAGTCTCTTTCCCCTATCTTTTCTAACCTCCCCTGATTGGTTCTTGCAGTTATTGTGCAGTATTTTGTATACCTTACTAATTGTCTCTATAATTGCATCTTCTGTTTTAGACTCTACTAAAAATTCTTAACAGAGCTGGTCTTTCACTTACCACTCCCTTATCCATTTCTGTTTCCATCTACTCTACCAATCTGTGGTAGGGAAGGAAGTCTCTAACATGCAGTCCAAACTTCTACTTGGCCTCATTCTGCTCTGTTACCTTCCCTCTCTTTTTATTTGATAATTTTCTTCAGAAAATTCCTGCCCCCTCTTGCCTAATTTCTATACCCCCTACTCACAGGCATCCCTATTAGTAAAATATCCTTTTGTCCATTCTTGTGTTGACTTAGTTTTTGTTGTCTTTCTGCTACTTTGAATGTAATATTCTGTTTGTCCTTTCATCATCATCCATTTTCATTATGATTTATAACCTTCTGTTTGTGTTATATATATGATCTTTCATTGTCAAAGCTTTCAGTTAAGTACACATGCTGTTGTGAAGTATAATTTCTCTCCAGTCTAGCCCAGTTATTGTACCTCGGGGAATAATATTTAAATTTACTTGAGTTATTGCTGCTAAATTCACATCATCTGTACCAAATGTTCTTGTATATTTCTTCAGAAGTATATACCCTCTTTTGTTATGCTTCCCCCTTTCAAGATCCCCAATACATCATCACTAATGCAAATCAAGTTCCATTCCCCACCTATTGATAATATTATTGCCTGCTCAATGACTATTATTTCTCTCAAAAGTTTCTTAAGCTCCATTATAATAGCTGTGGATGGAATATAAATACATGCCAGCATAGTCATCCACCCCGCAAGTAACCCTACCTTTGTTGTATTTGCCACTTTATCGCTATGAGAGCCCCTCTAACAAATTATATTATTATTACTCCCCTTTACCTTTGTCCCTGATATTCTAATATCTACCCTGAAATTCATTGTCAAACTCAAGTGCTCATTTCTATTCAAATGTGTGTATTGCTGTTTGCACCCTACACTTAATACAATTTAATATGCTTTGTTTCCACCTGTAAGTCCATTTACAGTCCATGATGATATGGACAAGAGTATCCATTATGATAGAAAGCTATTCATCCCACCTATTATACATAACATTTTGTTTGAATGTATAGATCCAGTTTTTAGCTTGCTTGCATACACTAATGTCGCAGCAGCAGATACCTTATGCAGTTGTTCCTTCTTATTTTCATTTGAATGCCTGTCACATTTTTCAAGATTTTTTTGTTTTTAGTTAAAACTCTTAAACAACGAAATAGATTTTCAGAGCTTTCCATCTTTTCAGCTTGCTGCAATACTGTTCATTTTCAAAAAATGTATCCTTCAGATAAGAGTAGTTGTCTGAATTGATAACTGCACCGACAGACATTACCTTTTCTTTTAAATTAAGGTTCACCATGCTAAATTGCATGTTAAAGCATATGTTGCCATTTACACTTTGTTCTTTTCTTATTATTCACCTCCCAAATGTGAAAAAAACCCAGCTTGCATACTTTCTTTAAACATTAACATTTAGCCCTAATAAAAGGTACACTGGCTGCCTTTAAATAATTAGTATTCAAATGAAATGTATTTAAATAATTAGTATTCAAATGAAATGTATTAAATTAATAAGGTTGTTGTGAGATCAGCTAGTTGTATAACCTATTTTATAATGTAGTCACTTCTCGCACTTTAAAACTGCATTTATTTTTCACTGAGCTGCTTGCCAGTATATTTTAAATGCTTAATTACAATGTAACTCATACACTTCACTCAGTTCACATTGTTCAGATCTCACAACTAATTGCGTGTACCAGCACTTTTTGCTTTCTGTTCAATAGTCTTCCAAAGTCTCGTTTTAACTTTTGAGCATTTCTGATCTATTTCTTTTATTGTACTAGAGGCCATCTTCTGCACTGATGCCACACATACATTTGCTTCCCGCCACTCATTGAGGTTGTTTTTATCCAGAACTTTTTTCTATACAAATTTTTTTTTTTTTAATTTTTCCCTTTGCTGACATTCAAACTGTACATCTACTAGCCAATAACTGCATTTCTCTCAAATTAGTAACTTTTGCCATCTTAAGACTTTCTCTGTTTATCACTGGGAGAGCTCTAGTTAATGTGCTTCTCAGTCAGTCAGTCATCTTGGGACTACACTTCTTTGATTAATGAAAAATAATAATTCCCACACCTACTCTTATCATAGCTGCATCTGAAATGGAACTCTGTATTGGTCTACTTTCTTTTCATAATTTAAGTGAGTTTGCAGCTCTAAGGTTGTGGTTACAAGCATTTATTTTGCATGGGCAAGTCACTCCTGTCCACTCATTCTCACATTCCCTCACTGAGTCCCCCAGCACCTGGGTTACTAGTCAGTCACAAATTTTCTGTATTGCAGTCTGAAGTTTATTTCTCAGCATCTGAGTGCCAGTATGGATTTGGACTCAATCTTTTAGGGCAATGTTTTCCATGGTGTCGATTTTTTTTATTTTTCTTGTGCAGAAAAATGTTAAGATTTGTAAGACGGTCAGTGCAACCTTTGCAGTTTTGCCTTCTGAAACTGTGAAACTTTCCAGTGTAATAATGTATTCCTATCACTTTTGATTATTAAGAGGAAAGTAGCCCACCCATGGGCAGCTACACCAAATGTCTGAGAGGTGTGTCACTCTACTCTCACCTATCAACTTCTCTGTGGTGGTCTGTGCTTGGCTTTCATGATGGCAAATGATTCTAAGCTGCTTGACACTTCTCAGTGTTCATAACACTGCAAATACCATAAATACCTTCTCTATGGACATAAATCTACATTGTAATATAAACAGGACCTCCCCTGTAGGATCCCCTACCTGTGGAATAAACTCCCACCGTGTATCAAGCAAAGACTATCATTTTCTGTCTCTAAATGTAATTTATAGACAAGTGGATGGGTAACCATAAATTCACCCTGGAATAAGTGCCTCAGTCCGTTATGGACAACAGTGATAAGTAAACTGCAGTGGCTGTGCTGTTGTGATCTTTGTGATCAGTTGCCTAGAATGAACCTATGACGGAAGAAAAATGTGCTTAATTTTTTTCGTGGCAGCTGTTGCTCCAAGTGAGCCTGAACTTTTTAATTCTGTTTTCTGCTATACTTTTCCCCTTAGCTCAGTGAAAAAGCACATGAAAAAAAGGTACCAGCAACTCGCCTCGGAAGACTGGCAAATTTTGGAGGTGAGTGAATGTACTGTGGTTCATGAGAAAGCCATTTACTTACAAGGAAGGAGTGCATGTTGCATGATGTCCCATGATTTTTGCTTTGAAGAACACATCATCTAGTTCTCAGTAAACTTTAGTGGCTTTGATTAAGTCAGTGCCTAACCCTCTGACAGGATGCTGGCTAGTCTGTACGGACTTGGATTTCATGAGAAGGGTGTGTATGAGGAGCAGTAGTTTGGAAGGGGTGTTAAAAAGTACACATTTTATTGATATTTGCACTGTAGTGGTGTACCTGGTTGTTCAGATTGTCCTTGTATGTGATACTGTCTTGGCTTTGTTTTCATAGCCACATTCATTGCAGCATATATTGACGAATATAGGATATAGAAGAGAAGTTGATATGAACTTATTCTTGCCTGCTTTCACCTCTGTGTCAAGTCACACTGCTCAGTAAAATTTCATATTGAGAGGAAGGAGAGCCTGCACTTTCTATCTTTCCATATTAGGAGAGGGAGGGTCTTGGATTGCAGAAATTAGCAATGAAAAAAATGCTTCCTTTGACTTGATGGCCCGTAGCTGACTGTTCATGTCCCCTCCCCAAAGATTTCTGTACTAGATGATTATAAGAGCTTTCACAAGGTGTCTTTGCTGGAGCTTTCACAAGGTGTCTTTGTTGGTGGATATGATGAGATCCATAATGGAGGTTTGCATCCTAATTGGAGTGCCCACCTCTTGTCTTTCTTGTTCATTTAGTGTAATCATAAATGGAGAGTAGAAATAGGTGTGAGAGAAACAATTGTAATTGAAGGTATTGGGACATCCCTTCTCTGGACCTGTAATCAAGGAGCCTCAATCCTCACCATTGACAATGGTGATGGACGCTCACTTTGAACAAAGATAGATGCACACAGTATTTTCAGATGCAGCTGTCTGCACCAAGCACAATTTCCCTACACAGGGTGCGCACTCAGTCCTGGAGCTGGGTTTCCCTTTCTCTCTCTCGGCCCCAAATAAGACTCCCCACTGACACAGCTATAGAGTTGAGTCCTCAGCTAAGTGTTCCAAGCCAAGTCCTCCACCACCCTCTTTGTGAAACCAGTGCTCTGTGTCCCTGTTCCAGGTAGCTGATCCACACACTCTGAGATTTGATTTTTCACACACAGACGGAAAGGCTATGCTCTCTCTGGCCCGACTTTAAGGTAGATACTGCCATCAGAACACTCCAAAGTCAGATACTCTAAGGCTCTTACAAGGGTACACAATTATACTGAGTAAAATTAACACGAATACAAATGGTAGTGTTTGACAAATGCAGCAAGGCTTTCAGGAGTGGCCACAGTGTCACTAGGTTAATATAAATATGCTCAAAGGTTAAAATATTCTCTAAAAGACCAGTCACAATGAAAAGTTTAAATATATTTCATAATAAATAAAAGAACTTGAAAATACTAAATATACTGTTTACAGTAAACACCAGTGGTTCAGTCACAGGAAATATTAAAAATAACACTGATGGAAAGATTCACACAGATACAGAAAAACATTGCTTAACTAATCTCGCTATATTTTCCTGACTGATCTAAAGAATTACTGTTACCTAGTTCACTTATTAGAGCAAGGCAAGATGACTTGGGTGAGTGGTCTTGCTTCTTGTCAGGTTTCACAAACACACTGTCCTGAGACTTCTCTCTCTCTTCTACTATTAAAACATAATTTCAGTGCTGGATTACATAATGACATCACATACATCTGGTCACCTGACTTCTAGTACCCACTCTACCCCTTTACTAGAAATTGAGCCAGAATCTTGCAAATATGTGTTACCAGACAAACACACACAGCTTTGCAAAGATGTGTTATAGCATCTGAAAGCTGTAAAACCGTTTCAGAAACTTCCACCATTCAAGGGTAGCAATTGGTTCACCCCTAAGGATGATACAGTAAGATTCCTAGTCCTGGTTTTCACAGACATTTTGTCTGTGACTGTAGTCAGAACTGTATGGTACAGTATTTATGGCCTATACTAGGTTATTTAATTTCAGACTATTTTTCAAAGTTAGCTGGACTGAGATTAACCTCTTCTCTTCCAGTATCCTCTGTTACAGTATATTAATTTCAGCAGTTACAATACAATCTGACATACAGGTGTATATCTTTTCTGTCCAACAGGACCCACTGTTGGTACATTTTTAACACAAGCAGCTTTACAAATACATTTTTCAACACAAGCATCAGTACAAATCAGCTTGATATACAAATGACACATAATTCTTTACAAAACACCAGCTAGCTATGCTGGCATATGCAACACATTCCCTGCTTTACTTCTCCTGGCATAGCTGGCAATACCTCCCATCGTCACAGGTATAACAGAGAATTATGATTGGTTCACTGATCATAACCAGCTTATGTGTTTGAGACATGGATGCCAAGAAAATTCACCTCAGAGCGAAGCAGTCCTAATGGTAAGCCAGAAACACTGTTGTGTGTTGTGGCATTGAAATTGTTTTTGTTGTAGATTAGTAAAATTATGTGGTGTATGGTAAAAAAAAAAATAGTTGTATGCCTGATATCTTCCAATGATGACTACTCAGAAAAGTAGGCTTTGGGACTCTGTCCTTTTTTAGAGGGTGGACTTCCCCATACCAAATGAAAGTTATGTGATTATTGTTATGCTAGAACTGGGTGAACAGATCCATCCTTATCAACAGATCCACACATCTTATCCCTGCTGCATGATGGACATGATCCAAAGAATTATTAGTCATAATTTCTTTTTGTTGTGCTCTGCTTTTATGTACACACACCTTGAGATCTGAAGTGCAAGCAATGTGGTAGTGCAGAGTATGGGTGAAGGAGAGCGGCCTATGGGCTGGGAGAGTTGTAGATGCTGAGCTGACTTTGGCTGATTAAGATGGAGCTGGTCATCCAGATCCGTTATGGTAAATTTGTTCAAGTGTTTGCTTTAAAAGTACAAGAGTGATGTTCAAGGCAGACCCCTAGGGATACAGTATTCATAAACTGTTGAAAATGTCCTTTTTTGTTCAGTGTTGCCATTGACCTCGGGATGCCCTATTGTCAGCACCATAGACTTCATCCCCAGCAATTCCTAGTTTCCCATTATTATCTGTGCTGGGAGGTAACCTTTCTGAAGAGCACTATGCATGGAACCCCCCTCCTCAATTCTTCATGCATGGGCTCTCTGTAGTGCGAGCCAGTGAAGCACTGACAGGTGAGATGGGCCAGACGAGGGGCCTTCATTTTGCTTCTCAATGTTTTTTCTTGTTTATGACCCTATCTCCAGATGACATGCTGGGATCATGTCACTTGAGGTAATGTGCAGTTGGGTGATGAGGGGGAAACTACCTTACCTCTGTGATAATGATGCAATAAAGGATGCAAAGAAAGAGGGATGCATTCTCTCTTCATAATGTTCCCAGTTGTCACTACTGGGGCTTGTGAAACAGACACCTCCCTCCCCCTTGAGGAGTCAAGCAAGCAAATTCCTTGCCATTCCTATAACCCCTGCACCAGCTCCAACAGACGCCTGAAGTCCTAGTTGAAATCTGGTTGCCTGGGTTGTAGTTGTGGCTCATCCCTTTTGCCAAAAGGTTGGTATAAAGTGTTGAAAATTGAGGATTTTTTCCTGTTACTTGAAAAATCATTGTTCATAGGAGGTTACTAGGCTAATCATCCTAGGGCCTTTACAAGTCTAGCCATGTAAAAACCTGAGTATCCTTAGTGACCATATTTTAGACTGTCATTGTTAACAGAGCGATTCCTTGGTCAGCACCCTGTCCATGAGGGTCATAGGTGCCACCCCTGGGATGAATTTACAGTCACTCATCCAGTTGTTGTCAAGGGTTGTGCTTGAGTAGGGTTATTGAAGAGCTCTGCTTCACATGGAGTGAGAGCTTATTCCAGATGAGCGGTAATCGCTAGGAGATGCATCTGTCTCTCCAGCATGTTCTGTTAATGTCGCAGGCTAGGTTGAGATCCCTGGAGTGAGTTATTCTTGTTCCATTGATTTGTGAATGTGCAGCAATTCCATTAGGGCAGGGTTGGCGACTGCTCTGTAGGCCAGGCACAGTTTGCCTGTCAACAGCCTTTATGATACAGTGTACAGTGACAGGGCTTTCAGTCTTTCCATGTATGTCATGCTTTGGCGGCCCAGGATTCTCTTAAGAAACCTCTGTGGTCTCTAGTTGCTGCAGGTCTCTGGTAAGGTACATATAGAAGGTAGCATTGTCCTCGATTAGTAGTCTGATAAGGGGCAAGTACAATGGAGCTACAACCTCCCTGGTCATGGATGCGATGCCGTTATTTATGAGATGCGCAATGTAGAATGCTTTTCATACCACCACAGACACATGGTGATTGAAGTTTAGATTGCTATCGACCTATGTTGCCAAGTCTTGCTCCACAGAGCTTGAACTTAGAGGGGTGCTATCTGTATCATAATTAACATGGGCTACTACTTTTGCAAAGGGGATAATGATACTTTTTTTGTGTTAAGTTTTAGTCAGTGAGTTTGGCACCAGTCATTTGTCTGCGTCAGCCCTTTCTGTAATATGTTAACATCGCTGGGGCACTCTGATTGCACCCAGTTTACAGTCATCTGCAAACTTGGTAATCCACAGGCCCACCTATATTTGCCTGAACTTCAGAGAAATAGATTCCAAAGAGTAGAGGGCCCAGCACAAAACTTGTGGTGCCCCACTGGTAACTGGTTTACTGGTGGAGGTGGACTCCCCTAACTTAGACAGTGTGCATTCTGTTGGTGAGCCAGTTGGCTGCTCATCTAGTAATGTATGAGTAAATACCCAGCTGGGAGAGTTTCTTTATAATACCTGAATAGGGGATTGTGTCAAAGGACTTGGCTAAATCAAAGATGGGTGGTATGTAGTGTTTTGGCCTTATCCAGGGCTTTGGTGACATTCTCAAAGAAGTCCACCAGGTTTAATATGAGAGATCTATCTGGACGAAACCGGACTGGGTCAGGTCAAGAGTTTGAAGGTCACTTATGTCCATGTGGATATTGTCTATGATGACTCTTTCCATGGCCTTGCAGATAAAGCTGGTTAGGCTTATGGGTCGATAGTTCCCAGGATCAGTTATGGACCCCCCTTTGTGCAAAGGGATTACTGTTGCTGTTCTGCACTCTGTCGGGGCAAAGCCATTTCTCAGGCTATGGTTAAAGAGAGTGCTGAGTAGTTCTGCTAAGTCTTCTTTGACTGTTTAATAAGCAGCCTGTGATGTTATCTGGTCCCATAGAGGCTTTGATTTTGGCTTTGGAGATTGCTTGTATGACCTGTTTTTTGGAGGCCCTCGGTAGAGGACTGGTGTCTGGGATGCTTTGAGGTATGTCAGATGGACATGGGGAACTGAAGTAAATCTGTCGGTTAGCAGGTTGGCAATTTTGTCAGGTTCAGTGCGAGTGGTACTGACCACTATAAGTTCAGCACGGAGCTGGCCATTCCCGCTTATGTTTCGGACATAGCTAAAGAATATCTTATGATTGTCTTTAGCAAAAGATGCTAATTTAGACTCATAGCTAGCCTTAGAGGACTTAACAAGATGTCTGATGTGCTTGTTCAAGCTGTGGAGGGTATTCTTCCTCCGGGTTAGTTCCCACCTGTTAGATGTCACTTTCTTTCTTTTGTTGTATAATTTATTTATACTTGCAGTCCATCAGGATGGCTTGTTTTTTCGGGAAGACCTGGTTTTGTTCCTGTTTGGTACAACCTTTCCGAGTTTGGTTACTTAGCCAGAGACTTGGAGTGAATCCGAACCAAATCCAAGGCATCCACTGTGATCAGCAAAAAATAAGTGTATTTTATGCTTGCATTGCACTCTTTTGAACTGTTTATGAAGCTGTGAACATTTGACTATGCATTAGTTGTATTTTTCCATTTTGGTGGAAGTCAAAAGATAGTAAATCTTGCAAATACTTAAGGTATTGTGTCATCCTTTACATGACATGCACATTTCTTTACACTTGACACTTGTAAAATTTGTTTTATAAGTGCAGTTAACCTAAAGGTGAAATTCATTTGTTCTACTTATTTTTTATTCAAAATAGATTTCATTAGTTATAAAAGCATTTATGTTTAATATCTTTAAAATGCTTTTCATATTTTTAAATATTTTCAATTGACACCACATCTGAGGAATTAGATTAGTTCCGAATTAGCTTTTTCTCCTTTTCCAAACCAGTGGTGATGTGAGCGGTAGCAGTATGAGTGCTGCTGAAGCTGCAGGGTACTGTGCTTGGTGAAAATAATCTCATTACATTTGTTCAATGTTAAATACAGTCTTTGGAATTTAATATACGTAAATCCCTCAAATTAAAGTAAAATACAGGCAAGATCCTTATAGTGCTTCCTTTGAAAGGGCACAATCTCCAGTCGCTCTGTCATTAATAGTAATTTGATAACTAACCGTGCTTTCTTGTCAGTAATTCTGATATTTTTTAACTCTGTGTTAAACCGATCATTTAACTGTTGACTGTGGTGTTTAGTTGTAAAACTGTTTGCATACTTTATAGTGAAATTAGAAATGAAAGAAGTTTGAGAGGATATGTGTGATCAACTGGATGTCATGCTGCTGGATCAGCTGAAGAATAAAGCATTGAACAAAAGGGTCAAGTTGATCAAGTCTGACTTTTTTTTTTCAAACTGGTTGAACTGGTGGAGTTCAAAGAAGAAATTTGTATTTTATTGTAGTGACTGAGAAGGGGGAAGCTTTGGTTTGTGTAGAATTTGTAAAGGATTAATTGGCTGAGTGGACTTGGTGTTCAGCAGATTAGATGGCTATTGAAAGTGCATTTAGGGTTACTTTACTATATTTGGCTCAGTTTTAATGTTGCATTTTAAAGGAACAAATTTTGAAACAACTTTGACATTCATGTATGTGTTATTTAGGTATGATTTTTTTTTTTTATTAATGACTGCTCTTTATAAATGGTTGAACAGCTTCCTTTTGTGGTGTAATGTGTGAATGCAAAAAGAAGAATTTTAAGTTTCCATTGGCATACCTAGTTTTATTGAAGGCATTTTTTTTTCTTGTGGTGATTTGGTCTGTTGCTGCAGTGGTAGCCATGGAAAAGGTATCCCAGTATGCATTTTACCAAGTTAAAAAAAAAAAAGTAGTTTGCAAGAACCAGATGCAAGTGGAAAGATGGTCAGTAACTGAACGCCAAGTTTTTTTGAAGCTGTTGAAGGGTAAGAATTTTCAAAATATACTTTCTGGACAATATGGACTTGACAGGCTCTGTTTCTCAAGGCTAATAAAAATTTGAGACTCATAAGTCCTGCTGTTCAAGAAATGTATCTTGTGCAGTTTGTTTGCCTCCCAGGATTCCTCAACAGAGTACAGTGACAGTGCTGTCTGTATAAATGATATGTAGGAGCACG
The DNA here is from genome assembly GCF_019279795.1 of Protopterus annectens. Classification (NCBI taxonomy): domain Eukaryota; kingdom Metazoa; phylum Chordata; order Ceratodontiformes; family Protopteridae; genus Protopterus; species Protopterus annectens. The sequence goes on from NC_056738.1 coordinate 353,208,093, forward strand.
TAAGTACACCAGTGCATACTTGGTGCTCCTCTGCTTGAAATAGAATGCAGTACCTTGTTGCAAGGCATATTATACAGTTCAGAGATGTAAGAAGGCCTGTGCAGGTAAGGTATAGCTTGCTAAGTAGCAATGCAATGACTTGGAAAGGCATACGGTGCCTTCACAAGCTGCCTAGCACCTCTCGTCTGCAGTCTGCCATCAACCTTGATTGTAGCTCAAAAAGGAATCACACTGTGTAGTCATATTAGAGGACTGGGGTTTATTTTATTTATTTATTTTTATTTTTATTGCATTTGTTTACTGGGAAAGTCCACTGGGCCTAAAAGAGCCCATTTTTAGTGGAGGCCCTGGGAGAAAAGCTCCAACGAGATCCAGAAAAAAATATAAACATTAATTAGTATAGAAGAAGAAACAGTGTTACAGATAGTAAATATAGTAACATATACAGAATATATACATAAAAGCAGGAATCTAGTTTGTTTGATTACAGTAATATATACAGAAAATATACATTAAAACAGAATTCAATCAGCGTGGTATAAACAGATATATTAATCAGTATTATTGTACCAGTATCAACAAGTGAAGATAAAAATAAATGCGAAGAAAGTATCATCAGTCACTAGTAGCAAAAGACATAGGGTTTATTACCATATTGTGGAGTGTGGAGGTGAGAAACGGTAGTGTGTGGTAGTAGGTTTGCCTGCACTGTAGGGGGGGGGACTTTTGTCGGTAGGGATTTTCCTGACATGCACTGGATGTGTTGGGGTTTGATGATTTGACAGTGATAGTATGTTACTCATTGCTGACTGCTGAACAGTATACTAGCAGTGGAGAGGTTTGCTGTACCTGGAAATGGTACAATAGCCATTTATATTCCACTATCATGTAGTTTACACTGTTAGAACCAGTACACGCAGTCATATTGTACCCTTTTTTTAATTATCTGTGATCCTGAGGGATTGGTTAATTTGTAGATTAATGTTTAGGTACTATTGGTGTAGAATATAGCAAAATCTTGCACTGGGTCTAGCTGCATTTTGCAGTGTGTTTTATGACTTAAATGCTTTTGTGCATCTTTATGTGATACCAAGTACAGCACCATGGCACACAGTGTGTGTGTGAATATCACCTTGAGTGTCTTGGCCCGTCTCTCGTCAAGTGTCATCAAGCTTGAAAAGATTATAAAGTTTGTGTAATGTCAGAATTTGAGCTCTAGGGTTTAATTAAGATGCCTTTTAAATGAGTAAGCTTGATCCTGTTGAAGTAGCTGGGTGTGATACAGTAGAAAAGAGGCAGGGCTGTTTTTGTCTGTTGTATGCATCATGATTGGTGCTTTTAAGGATCTTGGCTGGTATGAATGATGATCACTTGCACTTGTGCAGAGTGTCTTGGCTGTAGTGCTGTAATGTTATATTCATTGACTGGAATGAAAGAGACTGTTGCACTTGCTGGCATTCGACTATGGAGTTATTTTATGACCATGCGTTTGTCTTTTTTGGGGTGCAAATTGTCTCTCGATTTGGAAGCTTGTTGGCTCTTTAGTGAAGGAGAGAACCCCTGCATCAGTTGGAAAAGACTATGGCATGTTCTTTTATGATTTTAGTGGAGTTTATCGGAGTTCCTGGAAGAAATCTCTGTTCCTTTATCTTTTGAAGGATTATGATTTAAGTTTCTTATGGTAATTTGTTTAGATGTGCTATACATGTGTTAAGAAATGGCTGTTCCTGGGATACAACCCTCTTCACTTGGGATGGGCTAATAGGATTAGCTCCTGATGGGTTTCAGTCCCTATCCTGGTAAAGAATAAACATGATCCATGATTTAATATACTGAAGTGTATTGTATGTCTGGTTGGAAAACTAGTGACTGTTGTTTGAAGAAAATATTTGGGGTGGTTTTAATACTGTTACAGCAGTGGTATATAGGATGTGGCCAGAGTTTGTATCACTGTGGCATGATGAGTTGAGTATTTACAACCAATCTATAATTAGTGAATAACGTGGCTGGGTGGTTAGTTGTGGGGATTTTATTTTAATTTTTTGTGTTGGAGCTCAATAATTTTTGCTGTTACTTTATCTTAGTCATCTGTGTTATTTTCCCACGGTTAATTAGTGTAGGGAAAAGTCTTGCACTATCTCTGTTGATGATTGCTCAGATATTTATAGTAAATGAAAAAAATGATGGTGTAGATGGAGAGAGCTCCCAGTGCTAATCATGTCCTTACATAACAGACTTGATGAGAATGGTTTGTTTGTTATATGCGGAAAGCTGAGTTTATTGATGTGGCTTATAAGTTTGATTTTTTTCATGTATACTCTATCACTTTAAGCTGATGATTATATTCTTAATGTGTCTAGATTATTAAACTCAGCTTAATGCAATGGGAGATAACCAGCAAGTCATGAGATGTATAGGTATAGTGTCATTTAATGTAATTGGGTTTATTATGACAATTTTAGTATAAGTGGAAGGGGAGAATGCTCTGTACACTAGTCTTAAAATTTTGAGTTGTTAATCTTTTCTTGATGACTGTATAAGATAATGCCGAATATGTTTTTTTTAATAAGCTGTTTTAATTGTATGAGGTAAGGATTGCAAATTCATTACAATGACTGCATAACAGTTTTAGCTTTACAGTTGTAATATTGTAGCATTTTCACCTCACAGCAAGAGGTTCTCTGGTTCATTTCTTGGCAGGGGTGTCTTTTGTAGGGAGTCAACATGTCATCCCAGTGTTTGCATGGGTTTCCTGTGGGTACTCCAGTTTCCTTTCACATTTAAAAGGCATGCAGTGGATAGACTGGACACACTAAGTCGGTTGTAAGAGTGAGTGTGATTATATGTGTGCGTGTGTGGTATGGAAGAACTGAGGCAGTTCTAGCCACCTAGCAATGTGAACATGGATTTTTACGATTGTAGGACATTTATCCTTGTATGTTTTCATTTCCATTGTACTTTGAAAAGATTTATATAAAATGGGACTGTTACTTAAAATTATACAAGTGAAAAGACAAGTAACCGAAATAAGCAGATGGACACAAGTATTGGCTGTCATACCATGAAATGCCTGCTTCAGTGATTTTTGTAAATTTGAACTGTGCTGCATTTGCATTTACATGTCTTAAGCACTAGCAACAGAAATGCAGTTATGGCCACTGAACAGTTTTCAGTATTCATCACAATTAAAATTCAGTGGTGTTCATAAACAGTCTATATTTTTGAGCCTACTTCTGAGTATCGAAAATCCACTTACGTGAAACACACGATCGAGATGACAACAGCGAAGTGGCAGTTTATCAACTCCTCACATCACCGACAAGTTACCGAGGGAAAGGAGTAAGTGGGTTTTCGATACTATGAAGTAAACCCATATCTTTTGGAGAGGTGGATACGAGTGTGAGAAAGCAACCAATCATTGATCTGGCTATTATGGCTAGTGTTTGTGTGAAAGAGATTGAAGTGTGTTAGTAGTAGCTGTAATTAGCGGCTGTGGTAACAGTGTGTGGATAAAAGTAACTATTAGAGTTGTTTAATTACAAATCTGATGTTTTCCCTTTCATTCCTCCTCACAGTTGGGTCATGGATCCAACAGTAATTGGTCTTAGCTGTCAAGGCTGCTACGTTAGTGTGAATCATAGAGAAATTCATTACTTTTGCTGTTTTACCACAGTCGGATGTCTGAAGTATACACAGTCAAGGAAGTGATTGGAATTGGTGGGTATAGAGTTAGTCTGTGAATGAAGGTGACTGACGGCTGCTGTCATTTGATCACAGCTGTGGCCTGTTGGGGTTAGTGTATATATGAAATAAGTTGAATGCAGTATTGTCCCCACTGATTTTGTTTTAATTTGATGACACAGACATAATTCTTTCTGTGCCTGTGGTTGGTGTACATAAAGAGCAGCTTATGGTACTTGACTGTTGGACTGCAGCTGTCTCAAAGTAAATCAAAATGTATTTTTTTTTAAATGGTTGATTTTGCTTCAGGAGTTTATACAGTGTACATGTAGTATATGTGCCAAGTTCCAATTTCTATTAAAAGACATCATCTGATTAAGCTTTATTACAGGTCTTACTGTTTCGGGGGGGGGGGGGGGGGTTATACAGTTGACATCCAAAACAGGATCTGCTTGGGCTGCTAGATGTAACTGTAGCTCAGACTGTTGCAGGTGACTGGTGGTTGAGGCGGCGTGAAACCAGATTTGACTGTTAGCATGGGTGAAACTTTTTTATTATTAAATCACAGAATTTAATTTAAAAAGTTATCTCCACTGCCCTTCAGCCTGAAGAAAGATAAGCATTTGAAGTTATGTATGTGTATAGTAGTAGAAGAGGATGCAGTAGACTGCATTTTGTATATCTGATAGAAAAAAGCTTAAATGCATCACTGTGACCATTTATGCATTAATTCTTTTGTTTGGTCATGTTTGGACACCTGTGGTGTACAAAGTCAAAGTGATTGGAGTCAGTGTGTGTGCAGGGGGTTGCAGTGGGTTGCACTCATGTCTTTGATAACACTGACATAAAAGACAATACTGTGTCTGTTTTTATGTATTTATTTCATTTGATTACAGTTAAGCATCTGAGGTGTACGTACTTAAAGAAAGTGTGTGTGTGGGGGGGATTAAGATGATTTACTTTAGCTATTAGTTTTATTGTATTGCAGTCGGACATCTGTGGTCTATGCAGTCAGTGAAGTAGCTATAATTGCTGGGTATGGGTGTGCTGTCTATAGATGAAAATGGCTGACCTTGCATTCATTTGCTCAGGTTAAACACAGACTGCCTGTGTACTGCTACTGCTGCTATACTCTCTTGTGTACACACACACAACTTCAAATGCTTACCTTTCTTCAGGCTGAATGGCAGTAGAGATCACAAAATTTAATTAAAAAAAGTATTTAATAATAAAAAAGTTCCACTCATGCTAACAGTCCAGTCTGCTTTGCATGACTAATATGTTATTGTGTGAAGCAAGTTTCAATACTTTACTGTTAATGATGTTTGTGTGAAGCAAAGTTGAAATAAATTGCTCTGACCACTTTTTTCATAATGAGATATTGTGTCAACAAATACATTTTCATATTGCATAAGGTAAATATTGCAGAGTCGTTACAATGCCATACTAGTTATAGCTTTACTGTTATAGTATTTTAGCTTTGTCAAGAAAGTGGCTATATTTGCTTGGTAATGAGTCTATCTTTGGATGAAAGTAACTGATCCTGCTGTCACTTGCTCAGGTTATAAGTCATTAGCCTAGCTTTACAGGGCCAGTGTGCAGTTATATGAAGTAAATTAGAATACTTTGCTGTGTCTACTATATGTTTATGTGAAACAAACGTGGACATCACTAATGTTGCCATTTTTTTTATTTTTACCATACTCCGACAAGGTGTACACAGAATGTCCATATTTACTGGGTATCTGTCTTATCTTTTGATGGAAAGACTAATGACTGTGATCCCAACAACATGGTCAAAGTGGCCTTACAGAACTAATATACATTTGTTTGAAGCAAGTTTGAATAGTTTAGTGTTACCATTTTTAATCACAGTCTGAGATCTGAGTTGTGCATCGAGGTGTCCATCATCAATAAAGTGGTTGTATTTGATGAATACATAGAATGTCTGTGGATAAAAATGACTTTCCCCATCTGCTGTTTGATCAGGCTTAAAACAGTCAGCAGTGTCACACAATGTTTTTGTATTTTTGAAATTGGTGTGGAATGATCGTTATGACTTGTGTGTGTTTGATGCGTTGCAGTTTATGCAAATAATTTCCTTCCCTTACTCTCTGCAATGTTTTTGTCTTGACTTTGATGGAAATTGATTGTTCTTAGCAAATTAGTCAGAAATTAGGCAGAATGTGTGTGAAAATAAATTATGTGGCAAAATGGGTAGAGTTGCCATCTCACAACACTTGGCTCTCTGGTTGAGTTCTTTGCTGTGGTTCCTTTTATGTAGAGTGTTCATGTCCTCCCTGTCTTTGTGGGTTTTTCTAGGTGCTTCATTTTCCTTCAGGAACCTAAAGACATGCTATAAGTGAATTGGCCTTCTTGCGGTTTGCCTGAAGGTAAGCATGGAGTGTGTGTGTGTGTGTATGAAAATATCAGCAATTTTGTATGTGAAGATGCACAATATTGGGGGAGGTGCATACACACTTATGGCTAACAGTAAAAAAAGGAGCACATAAGTAATTGTCTTTCAAAAGTAAGGCATAAAATGCATCTGAGAGCAGCTAGGCCCTCAGAACTTCTGAGGGCCAGCAGTTACTTAGACCCCCTGGTTGTAGTATAAGGGGGGGTTTAGACCGAGGCTTAGTAGGGATCCCAGTAATTCAACTTGGCTCTGGGCTAACCTTTTCTGAAATTGGTCCTGTTCAGAGGTGTGCACAGAAGGTGTACATAGTTTGTGAGGGGAGCTGGATAACCATGTACAGTTTACTGCAGCTTGTCTACGGGTAGTGCACTGTGTAGGAGTGCCAAGTAGGATTACATTAGGAGTGTGTACAGGTGGTGGTTAGGAGAAAGGCTAAGGAGGTATTCTGTGTGGCCATTTGTTGTTTTAGCCCAGGGTGACAGAGGATATTATGGAAGGCAGTTGTGTTTTTTGGGGAAGGAAGTGAGGAAGCATGCTGGAAATGTTTATATTTATGCATGGGTATTTGTGTGTGTGTGTATAACCGTGGCTGTTATTTCTTCTGCTTTCAGCTGTGTTGTGACACCGGAGATATCAACAGAAGGTGACTATCGTTTTTGGTGTGTGTGTGTGGGGGGGGGACTGGAGGGAGTGCCGGAGGAACAGTGAGAGCAAAGGTAACATGACAGAGACACTTTTTCTAAGGCTCCATTTCATAGAAGGTCAGCCCTAATTATCGCCATCAGACATCTGTGTTTAAAATAAGTGGGCACTGAGGCAGTTTATGGATGAAAGTAGTAACGTCAGTTGCTTCATCCCAAATAAACGGTCACAGATCTGCTGAAATATAGCCCCTTCTATTCAGTTGCTTCCTGCAGCTTCCCCGTGTTGCTTTGTCGTCACCAGCTAACACTGGTGGGGCATGGATGCATTCTGTAAGTGAAAGTGATTAACCACTTCTGTTTGTTCACAGGTTAGTAGCCCTTGATCTAGTTTGGCAGATTAGTGCGATTTTATGTGAAACAAGTTTAAATGGTTTACTATGGCCATTTCTTTACATTCATACATCAGAGTTGTACACAGTCAACATGACTATAATTGAATATGGAGACAGTATCTAGATAAGAGACAGACTCCTGCTGTCATGTAATCATGGTTAAATGGTCATGTGTATGCCCACTAGGTGGTGGGTGGATGGATGTAAGTGTTTGTGTTAGTCACAGCTTTTTTATGAATATTATGTTCATATCTTCACAGTGAAAAATGTGTAACATAAATATTTTTGTAAGAGATTGTGTACACAAAGGGCTGAAACTAATTCTTGTGATGGTCATTTATATTAATGAAACAAACCATGTTTTGACTTTCCAAGTGTTACTTTATTATTAGTTCACAGCACTCTTACTATAAATGTCTTTAGAGTTATTTCACAACAAATATGTAATTTTCTTTTTATTGCACAGGCAAATGTTTGCAACATAAAATCATAATTATATTGGCTCAGTTTGAAATTCTGTATTATACCTGGCTTCCAATGGGGGCAATGTTATATCTCATCACTTTGCAAGTGAAATTACTGTCAGAAGTGTATACATACTAATTTTTTGTTGTATCAGAGCTCACGTTTTTAAATATTTGTCCAGGGAAAAAGTTTTGGATAACTGGATTTATGCTTGAGCACCCCACCCCCCATATTTTGTTTTCTGTAGCAACAAATATTGCATGAAGATAATTTGTATGTGTTTTTATGTATGAAATTATCAGCTAAGTTCATGCCAATAGGTACACAACATACTTTCTGAAATTACTTGAAAATTTCAAATGGCTTCAAACGTGTATGCCTATATTCCTTGGTAACACTAATAGGCTTGCATAATCTTTTGGATGGCCTTTTTGCCATTCAATTTACAACAGATGTACGTGTTTGTCATTTTCAGGGTCTCGGACTGTATCTATATGTGAATTATATTATTAGTGCATTCATATGAAATCATAATTACAAATATTTGCAAGAAACTGTATTTGTCATGTTAAATGTTACAGCAAAGGAAAAAAAATTCTGATTAACATGCAGAGTGACAGTCACACATCTGAAATGCTGTCATCTTTGTGCCTTTTAGTGCTGGCGGTTGATCTAGTGTGCAACATAAGACAGAAAATCCATCTGTCTTACCTGGAAATGTTATGTACTGAAACAGTGCAAACATTGACATTCATAGTCAGGGCCACATTCAGGTCAGAATAGCTTTCAGGATGTAGAACAAATAATGCATTGTAGAACTAAAACTATAATTTCTCTTCAAACTCTGAAATACATATTAAAAAAAACAAACAAATCCAATATTGTCTTTTCTGTCCTATTCCACTGTTGGGTATATTGGATTCCAGACTTTTGGATCCAAGAGTCCGACTTCTCCTCTACCCATGATTCAACTCTGCTTTCACAGTTCCTCAGATCTTTTGTTGCTTGAACTATTCAGATGTGGTGTCCAGGGCTCAGTGCAAATCTCTCACTAGAGAGCTTTTGATCAAAATAAGTGGACATTTTGTTGTTGCTTGACCTATTTAGCTTTGCTTTCTTGTAAACTTTTGATAGTCTTCTTAATCACTGCAGTTTTCTTTATTTTGTATAATTTGGGCATTTCTGCCTTTTCTCTTTCTGTTTCCTTATTTACTGTGCGGAGAAAAGGTTATATTTATTGCTGATCTTTCCTTGAGTATGTTGTGGTTTATTGCTGTACTTGTGTTGAATAACCCTTTGTGTGGTGTTGCTGTTGTGTGTTTCAAAGTATTTCAGTTTTTGTTCCTTAGCTCTGACAGGCAAAGCACAGTGGTTTAAACTGTACACTACCTTGACGTAAGATCCCCCCTCAGGGGGATGTTTCCTGCCTGGGGCTGTTCATCTTCAGGAGGAATGTGAGGTCTGTGTGTCCTCTGGGCTGATCAAAGTTGGTAGTGGGACAGTAGGCCCCCCTCCCTATTGGGTTTTCCTTCATCAAAGAAACTGGCAGAGGAAACTGTGGAAAAAGCAGTGAGAGAGAAAAGGACGATGAGAGTTAGAAGGAAAATGAAAAAAAAAACAGAGAGAGAGAGAAACTGTGAAGAGCCCAGGGGGAAAAGTCTCCAGATCCTTCAGGAGTTGTAGGTCTAGCTCCTAAAATTTATAGATATTCAGATCCATCAACCTGTTTAATCAGAGCCGGATCCCATTTGGATCCATTCCTGGACTCTTGCTCTTCTAGCAGAGCCTAGATTTTACATGGAGCCAGCTACCCGATAGCACCAATCCCGTTCCTCCTTCAGGTTGGCACAGTCATTGAGAAGTTTATTTAAGACTGATGTGGACAGAATGATGTGGAAATTCTTGTTGTCTGAGTCTTCCTTTCACCCCCCCCCCCCCACACTTAATATCGCCTTCCTGATCTGACCTTTGGATCCATTGGTATTGGGATCTGAGCACCTCATGCGGGTTCCTCTGTTGGAGCTGGTGGACTGGATGTCTTCAACTTTGACAGTGTTCCTCTCCCACCTGGCTCTGGTGGTGTCAGATCTTGGATGGTCCTGGAGGTGAGAGATTAGTGTCTGCACAAGTGCGAGGAATGGGGTCAACTCCAAGATTTTTGGATCTGTCCCTTACCTTTAGCAACTCAGCATTTGATAGCTTGGCTGTGATGTCTGCTTCAGAACTGAGCTGCAGGTCGTCTTCTGGATATTCGGATCCAAGGGGAACCTTTTCTGGGCTGGCTTTAGTGTTGGACTTTGAGGCATTTGAGATGGTTTGTCTCATTGTCTAGAGAAGAGATATCCTGTCTGTACTCTGATCTGTTTCAGTCTTCCTTGGCATTTGGTGATGTTCATCGTGTTTCACTGTTGCAGTCATTACACTTGGGTTATCCTGCTGGCAGGCTACCCGCAGTCAGCCAGAGTTCCAAAGTCTAGGTCCGGCGTCGGTTGCTGTCGCCTCTTCCCCGATGTCAGTGCGCCAGGGGTATAAAAGATGCAACCGACACCATTTTCTCCAGTTTTTCTTGCCGCGCGGTGCCTGAAGCAAAAGCAGTTCGCAAGTGCCGGTCGGCCGACTCCTGAGATATTCGAAATCGAGTTTCAGAACCGAAGTCTTCAATAAAGCTAAGTACTCCGTTGGGGAAACTTTTTCTTGCTTCAGACCGATGTCAGTAAAAGTTAACAATTGTATTTCTTGTGGGAAGCAAATACCTCATAAGGATTTTCACTCATACTGTATTCCTTGCCTAGGCCCTGACCACAACGTTACTAGTTGTCAGTTTTGTGCTAGATTCAACAAATGCACTGTTAAGCGTCAGTTTGATTTTTGCTCTACATTACTTTGGCCGAAGTTTTAACTATATAATGCCGTCGGAACAACTGACGACCGGAATTCATAAAAAACGCAAAGACAAGGAAAAGGACAGGCATCCGAGGTCCAAAACCGACGAAGCCTCTTCTAGGCCAGTCGCTGGTTCACCGGTTCTCAGTGAGGCGCTTTCGCAGCCCCTGACACCAGCTACCTCAGAGCCACAGGCCGTATCCGACTCCCACGTGGAGAGTCCTAGGCCTCTGGAAACCCCAGGTATTGGGCCTGCGGAAACAATTTCCTCAGATGGGTCCGGAGCCGCTGTGCAGGCATCGGCTTATGAGTGTGTTTTCAGACCATCACAGCTTACTATTAAGTCCTCTGCAGCAATCAAGGCAAAGTCAAAATCACCATTAAAGACCAGAAAACAAGTACAACATTCTCCAGGACAGTCATCCATGCCAAAGAAACAGATGCTTAAAATGGCTGAAGACTTAATTACTTTGATCAGGGGTTCCCATCCCCCTCATGATAAAAGGCCTAGGCAAGACACTGACTATGGTGATAGTAAGTTGTTGAAATTGTAGCTGGTTATGCAGTTCTAACCATCCTAACTGTTTGAGATTTAGACAATGGTGGGTTCTACATGGGGAGCCAGTGGCAAATCTGGCAGTGTTGTTATAGGAGGTTGCCAGTTTATTGAGGCTACTTTTGGAAAGATTAGTATAAATGGGAGAGGCATAGAGGAGGGTAGAGATCGGGTGGGTGTGGGCAATGGTGATGCTGACTTCAGGGGTAAGAAAAGATTTTATCCTGTAGAGGGAGCCAAGTTTTCTGTTAACTGTGTTAATATGGGTGTCAAGTTAAGCTTGTGATCAATTGTTACACCTAAGAGTTTGGTGGTTGGGTCTGGAGCAGTGACAGCACCATTGTTGGACTTGGACTTTAGTGTTGGAGTAAATAGCAATAATTTTGTTTTTTTGGCATTTAGTAGGAGGCAAATTTGTAGGAACCATTTTTCAACTGAGTTGAATACAGTTTGGGTAATGGTTTGGAGTTCAGCTGACGAAGTGGCAGTGTACACTAGTGTGGAGTCATCTGCATATTGAAGACAGGTGGCTTGTGGAATATTTATATTTAGATCATTAATGAATATAGAGGAAAGGAGATGTCCCAGGACAGAGCCATGAGGAACCCCAAGAGTAATAGGAAGATGAGTAGAAAGGTTATTGTCCCAGAGGACAGCTTGCTGTCTGTTTTCTAAGTAGGACTGGAAACAATGTTGTGCCTGAGTGTCGAGTGAGAGTGATTTTAGTATGTTTTGGAGTATTTGATGGTTAACCATATCAAAGGCGTTAGAGGTCAATAAAGAGTACAGCGGAGAGCTTATTGTTACGATGTTTGTTAATTCAGTCAACGAAGGACACGAGAGCAGTGGTAGTACTATGGAAAGGCCTAAAACCATGCTGACGGTCTGCTAGTAGGTTATTATGGAGAAGGTGATCAAGTAGTTGTTGGTGAATGCATTTTTCCATAATTTTAGCTAGAGGACAGAGTAGGGCTATGGGACGAAAGTTTGAGAGTTTGGTGGAGTTACCACCCTTGTGAAGCGGGATTATGTGAGAGATTTTCCAGAGAGATGGGATGGAGCCTTCAGTAATGGTTCTATTAAGTATGGAAATGGGATAGGCAAGTACTTTTGCTGCAATTTGTAGGTACTCAGCTGGTAGGAGATCGGCTGAGGGGGTACATGGTTTAAGTTTGAGAAGTAGGGTATAGATAAGAGATGTTGGAACTGGCTTTAAATGAAAGGTAGGGGGATGGGAGGGTTGAGCTAACGGGTGGTAAGGAGTTTGATTGGACAGTTTCTGTAAAGAAGGTACTGAAAGCATCAGCAATCTCATTGGGAGTGTTTAGGGAGAGTCCTGACAGGGTTGGAGTCTTGGAATGGCCTGGGTGTAGAAGTCTGTGATTTTTTTTAGTGGCATTTCTCATCTGTTTTATAGTTCTGGTGATCAGTGGGGTTTTTAGTGTTTCTCCATTTAGACCAAATTTATTTCTTAGTAAGATTTTGTGTCTAGTCTCTTTAGTGAGCCATGGAGCAGCTTCATTTCTAGTTCTTATAGAATGAGCAGGGGCATGGTATTCAAGGATCTGTAGAAATATGGAGTTAATATAGGATACTGCTTCCTCAAGGAAACTTTGTTTTAAGGGTGACCAGTCACAGGCTTGCAGCTCAGCTTGGAAGCTTGCAAGATTAAAATCTTTTTTTGTTTCATTTAGTTTTAAAGATAGTTTGGTTGGGAATAAAGTTTTTTTGCCTGATTATGTAAGCAAGGGAGTGGTCGCTAATATCAGGAAGGGTATCTGCTTTATAAGAGAGGGGATGGCTATCTACTAGGATCCAGTCTAAGGTACTTCCTTTGCTACTGGGCTTATGAATTCTGGTTGGGGTGGTGATTATTTGAGAGAAGCCATAAAGATTTATATGGGTTGTAGGTTTGCATGAGGTACAGCTATTCCAGTCTATATTAAAATCACCAAGTACAATGGTTTCTTGTGGGAAGGCTGTAGAAAGCCATCAGAGTATACTTTCTAGGATGTTGATGTTATTGCCTGGAGGTAGGTAGGAGCATATTATGTAAATGGTTTTGCTAGCATTGACCTGAAGCTTAGAGATGAGTATTTCAACATTACTATCGAAAGGTAGTTGTAGATCCACTGCGGAAATGTGTAGCTCAGATTTGTACAGAATTGCTACCCCACCACCCTTTTTGGTTGTACGGTCTAACTGTATTATAACCTGGTGGGATAACTTCATTGTCCTTTGTTATTGGTTTGAGTCAAGTTTCTGTTAGACATAGAACATCAAAAGAATGTGTGTCAAGCAGAGCATGAAGTTGGCTAATTTTATTATTTATGCTTTGTATGTTGAGATGGGCAATGAAGGTCAGCAGGACTAAGGATATATGTGTGTGAATGAGAAGGAGGATAGAGGAATGGTGAGGGTGCAAGGAGTAGAGGTGGTGAAGGTGGATGAGTTTAAATACTTGGGATCAACCGTTCAGAGTAATAGTAAGTGTGGAAGAGAGGTGAAGAAGAGAGTACAGGCAGGATGGAATAGGTGGAGAAGAGTGTCAGGAGTGACAGACGAGTACCAGTAAGAGTGAAAGGGAAGGTCTACAAGAGGGTAGTGAGACTAGTTATGTTATATGGGTTGGAGACATTGGCATTGACAAAAAGGCAGGAGTTTGAGCTGGATGTGGCAGAGTTAAAGATGTTAAGATTAGCAGTTCTAGTAGAGGTGGAAGGGGTGGTAGGATGAGGTCGATGGGGGTTATTTGGGGGGGTGTTGTATGGTCCTGGGTTTGGATGAATATCACCATGCAGTAGAGGGTGTTGTTGAAGAGTATATGTGAACTTCAGGAGTTTGCAGAGAATGTTTTGTGACTTCCTGGCTTGGAAGAAAGTAATATGGGCTACCCTGTCATACTTTGGTAAAAGGTAGGTTGAGGTAGAAATAATGATAGCATGGCTATGGAAGTTTAGTTGAGTCATGGTAATGTTTGATGTTCTTCGTTTTCCATTGCTGCAGTCCTTACTATTGGGTATAGTCCGCATCCAGTCGGCCCGAATACCAGAGTATAAGGTTGACGTCGGTCAGGGCGCATTAGACTGACGTCAGTACGTCAGGGTACTAATGCGCATGACCGGCGTCATATCCTCAGTCTTTTTTGCCGCGTGGTCCGATGCAGAAGCAGTTTTGCGAGTGCAGGTTGGCGTTCTGAGATATTTCAAACCGGAGTTTCAGACCGAATCAGAGTTGGCTACCCCGCTGGGGAACATTTTGGTTTTTTCTTGCCTCAGTATTCAACCGGATGTCAGAAAAGTGAATAACTGTATTTCTTGTGGGAAACAGATACCGCATAAGGATTTCCATACTTTGTGTATACCTTGTTTAGGGCCTGAGCACGACGTTGTTGGTTGCCGCCTTGTGCTAGGTTTAACAAACGCACTATTAAGAGGAGGTTAGACTGTGCCAGGTTAGTGTTTGGGAAACGTTGTAATTATAAAATGCCGCCGGATGCTCCGACGCCCGCTTGGCCCAAGAAGCGCAAGGACAAAACAGCGGTTTAGGGTTGAAGAACCGCAGTCCCGGACGCCGGTTCTTTAGGAGGCTCAGTGGAGCCAGAGGTTTTGCCAGGAGTTTCTATGGAGTCGCCGGCAGAAACTTTACTGTTACAGGATGTGCCATCTCAGGAGGCAGGCCAGGCTGAGGGGCTTCTCAGGTACCTATTCTTCCCTCTCTTCCCAAAGTAGTTAGAGCCTCTCCTTCTGTTGCTAAAGCTTCTTTAGAGGTAGGCCAATTTCAGCTTCAGTGGGGCTTCTCCTAGCTTCGGGTTCTGTACCTAAGAAACATATGCTTAAAATGGCAGAAGATTTGATTACTATGATTAGAGGTTCTATGGGCCCTCCTGATAAGAGGCCTAGGGTGGAACCGAGTTTGCCAGTTTTGAACAGGGTTCAGAGGCTTCTGAGTCTTCTGGATGATTTGCAGGAGTATCCTCCTTATTCTGATTCTGATGTGGATGATGCCACTCCTTCGCTTCTCCTCCTGAGGATTTTTCATTTTCAGAGACTCTGCATTCCATGAGGGAGCACTTTAAATGGGAAGGCCAGGATTACTCTGATTCCAGGAAGAGGCTTAGGGAATTCTTGTTTTACCCCAGCATAGGCCCTTAGCTATACCTCCTGTGTTGACTGTGGTGGAAGATGTTTTGCAGAGGCTTCCCTGAACCCTGATTCTTTGCCTCCTGCTCCTGTTAAACCTGATAGGTACTATAGGGTGCCCAAGCTCATAAGTATTTGTTTAAGAGTCCTAGGGCGGACCCAGAAACTGTTTCTCAGGGGCCTAAAGGTGTTAAAGCCTCTGTGGTTAGAAATCCTGTTCCCACTGACAAAGAGGCGAGGGCTTTGGATAGGTGGGGTAAGAAACTGTATACTTCTTCCACTCTAGCCATGAGAGCATTGAATTGTCAGTTTCACATGCTGAAATATCAAAATTATCTCCTTTCACAATTGAAGTCTAAGGTGGATGCTTTGGCGGAAGGTATTGAGTGTAAAGAGTTGCTGGATTTGGTTTATGTGTCTGAACAAGTGGGCAAGCATTCTTTGCAATGTGGCTTTGATGCTGTGCAGGCCTCCTCGAGGGTGGCTGCCACTAGTTCTGTTCTTCGCAGGCATGCCTGGTTGAGGGATCAGAATTTGGCTGAGCATGTTAAGACAAGGATTTTGGATGCACCTTTGCAGTCTGATGTGTTGTTTGGTTCGCCTGTGGAAGCAGTTTTAAAGAAAATGGAGGACAAAGCTAAGTCTATGCAAACTGTTAAGGATTTTTTGCAGGTACAGCCACCCAAGTTTAGTAGAAATTGGCCTGCTAAGGGGTGGACATATCCTGCTTATGACTCCCAGTCTAGGGGTAGGTCTAGACGTGGTAGGGGCAGGGCTCAAGGTTCTTTTAGGTCTAGAACAGGGAGTTCACCTGCTCAGACTTCTGGTGAGGGCAGGGGTCAGTCCTTCGTAAGCAGACCCAATGACCTGCCTTTTCAGCTGCCAGTAGATTCGCGCCTGGCAGCTCCTTTGGGAGGACGACTGTCTCTTTTCAAAGAAAATTGGGATTTAATTACTCAAGACAGATGGGTGTTGGACATTATTCACCACGGTTACAGGTTTTATTTCCATACAATGCCCGCTTTCAAAGGCACGCCACACCTTCCTCCTGCACAAAGAAAAGAGGCTCACAAGCAAGTTTCTCAGTTACTCCAAATGGGGCCATTCAGCCAGTCCCTGTATCAGAAAGGGGCCTAGGATTTTATTCCCGCATGTTCCTAGTACCAAAGAAGGGGAACACGTGGAGACCAATTTTGGATTTATCTCTCCTCAACACTTATCTGGACATTCCCAAGTTCAAGATGTTGACGTTACAACAGCTTTTACCTCTGCTGGGCAAAGATCACTGGATGGTAACTTTAGATCTCAAGGAAGCTTACCTTCATGTGCCTATCAGGCTAAGTTGCAGGAAGTATCTGCGGTTTCGAGCTGGAGATTCTCATTATCAGTTCTCTGCATTGCCCTTTGGCTTATCTACTGCGCCCAGAGTATTCACAAAGGTTCTGGCTCCAGTGATAGCTTACTTCAGGCTACAAGGAATTCAAATCTATCCTTACTTAGACGACTGCCTGATTCTGGCTCAAGAAAAGGAAGACCTTCTACAGCATCTGGAATATGTTATAGCAGTGCTAAGATGCCTAGGGTATTCTGTGAACGAAATAAAGTCCAGTCTAGTACCCTCTCAAGACATGTGCTTTCTGGGTGTGAGACTGAATACAGCAGCCCAGATGGCCATTTTAACCCCGGACAAACAAATGAGTCTATCACTTTACTTCCATCAACTATCTCATCAGTCCGTGCTGACTGCAGGGACAGTCCTTCAAGCATTAGGGTTCATGGCATCTTGTATTCTGGTGCTTCCCAATGCCAAACTGCATATGAGGAAGTTACAATGGTATCTCAAAATGTATGGACACAGCACTGCCAGGATTTAGACACTGTCATTCCCATAATACCTTGCCTTCAAAGAGAATTTTTGTGGTGGGCTCAGGAATGTCACCTAAACAAGGGACTCTCTGTGACCCGGCCAGAGGCGAGTCAGATTTTAACGACAGATGCCTCGGACATTGCTTGGGGAGCTCATCTAAATGGAAAGTGGATACAAGACAAGTGGCCTGCCAGACTACAGCATCTACATATCAACATGAAGGAGATGTTAGCAGTCCAGTTCGCTTTACTGGCTTTCAAGGAGTTACTTCTTCCAGGACAGGTGTTGATTCTAACAGACAACACAACTGTCATGTGGTACATCAACAAGCAAGGGGAACACATTCTTATCCTCTATGCAGGCAAGCAATGATTTTATGGGAGACTGCGCTAAGCTTGCAACTAACTCTTCAGGCAAGGTTTCTGCCAGGAGCACAGAACTCCTTAGCAGATGTGTTAAGCAGACAAATCATGGATCCCCACGAGTGGAAACTGGATCTTCATGTATTTCAGACATTGACAGTGTCATGGGGAACTCCAGACATAGATCTGTTCGCTTCTCCACTAAACCACCAGCTGCCAAAGTATTGCACAAAGGGGTTTCATCACACAGCTTGGAAAGTGGATGCTCTGTCTTTCAGTTGGGAAAATCTTCATGTGTATGCCTTTCCACCTCTGCCTCTTCTTCCAAAGGTACTATTAAAGGTCAGACAAGACAGGCCAAGGATGATTTTGATAGCTCCAGATTGGCCTCGGCAACACTGGTACCCACTACTACGGAGTCTGGTAAAGAAGCCTCCATGGCCTTTACCTCTGATTCCTCATCTGTTATCTCAGAAGGACGGTCATCTGCTCAATGTCAAGCTTCACTCTCTTCATCTAACAGCCTGGCATATTCTGTGTTGAAACACAGCAGGTCTCAACTTCCTCAACAAGTTTTAAATGTGATTATGGAAGCTAGACGACCTAGTACAAGGAGAGTGTACGCAGCAAAATGGAAGAGATTTTTATTTTGGAGTACAGCAAAGAATTTGGAGATTTCTGAGCCTAATTTGAGTGTGGCTCTTCAATATCTTATCGAAGTTATTGGACAAAGGGTTGTCCTTCTCTTCTATTAAGATTCATGCTGCAGCAATTTCAGCTCACTATGATTGTGACCCACCTTTGTTTTCGCATCCTTTGTTCAAGCAGTTTCTTAGAGGGGCAAAGAATATAAGACCCCAATGAGAGCTCCTACTCCAGCTTGGGATCACAATTTTGTGTTGGAAAAACTTACTCTACAACCTTTTGAGCCTGCGGCTACTGCTGAATTGAAATATTTGTCATGGAAGACTGCTTTTTGTTGGCTATTACTTCTGCAAGAAGGGTGTCTGAGTTGCAGGCCCTTATGGCAGTCGAGCCCTTTTGATTTTCCATAAGGATAGGGTATCATTACGCACTAATCCTTCCTTTATGCCTAAGGTGGTTTGTAGTGTGGCTTTAAAGCAAACTATTGATTTAACTACTTTTTATGCAGACCTCCAAAATACAGGGGAAAAGATTTTGCATACTTTAGATGTACACAGGCAATTGCGTTATTACTTAAGCAGGACTAAGGATTTTAGGCAGTCTCAGCAGTTGTTTGTTTCTTTTGCTTTGAGTTCGCAGGGCAAGCCTGTGTCAAAACAAACTATTTCTAGGTGGATTGGCTTTTGCATTGCATTTTGTTATTCCCATCATGGCAAGGAGGTTCCAGCTGGGATTAGGCCTCATTCCACTAGGGCTACTGCCACTTCAACAGCATTTCTACGGGGTGGCAACTAAGGATATTTTGGAAGCAGCTACTTGGAGTTCAGTGCATACTTTCTCTAAGCATTATCACCTTCCTATCTACTCTAAGTCTAGGGCTGGTTTTGCCACAGCTGTTTTGCAAGGCATGTTGTCAGCTCCTGCTTCTTTATGATTTGCCAGCCTCCCTTACCTCTGCTTTGGGATTCTACAATAGTAAGGACTGCAGCAATGGAAAAAGAACATAGTACAGTTTTGTACCTACCATAAATGTAGATGTTCGAGGATTCCATTGCTGCAGTCCAATTTACCCTCCCTCCTTCCCTCTGTGTTTAGGGGTGGTAGTGTAGGTGAGTTTACCTGCTTATATTTTTGTATATATTGTTCATGTTTTGGTGCAGGTATTTTGGGCCTTGTCTTTTTAGGGTCTTCTGACATCTGGGGCAAGAAAAGACTGAGGATATGACGCCGGTCATGCGCATTAGTACCCTGACGTACTGACGTCAGTCTAATGCGCCCTGACCGACGTCAACCTTATACTCTGGTATTCGGGCCGACTGGATGCGGACTATACCCAATAGTAAGGACTGCAGCAATGGAATCCTCGAACATCTACATTTATGGTAGGTACAAAACTGTACTTTTTAGGGGATGGAGGGATCCAGCATAATGTAGGTCTTCATACAAAATAAGGGCAAAGGGTATAGATAGAATGGGTGTTACAGCAAGTAAGAGAAAAAAATTTCAGAGTCTTGGTTTGTGAGATAGGGGCATGGTGAGGGAGAAGATAGAATGTAGTCAAAATAAGGGTTGATAATGAGATAGTTTGGAGGGAGATAGTATATTAAGGGTAGTAGCATGAAGAGCAGTAAGAGTATGGCTGTATATGTATGTAATGTATGAGTAGAAATAGTTTGGTAATTGGATAACTAGGAAGAGGGGTGTGGCCTGTGATGTAGAAATGGAGGAGCACTGGGGGTGGGTGGAAATTGGGGGAAGGGGAGGCAGAATGAGCCCATAGGGCAAACAGAGCGGGTAAACCAGAGAGAGAAGAATGTCGAGGAGATCTATCAGTGGAGTGTGAAAGTCTGAAGGTAAGTTTGTAGAGTTGTAGAGGAAGGTGAGAGGCTTGCAAGGATAGACTTGGGATGTTAGAGGAGTGATATGTGGATAAGTCCTACTGGGACACTAATTAGAGAGTGCTGTCGCCCCTGGGATTCCGGATACTGGCTAAGGCTCTTGCTGCCCCTATAGTGCCTTTTTTAAGCAAGGTTCAAACAACAAATTCACCACCGTAACAGGAACAGGCAAGCAAAAACGGAGGGTAATGCTACTCAGTGCTAGAAGTCTAAATCTCAGAATGCACTCACTCGAGGCACTCCTTAAAATGGAGAACATAGATATCTGTGCAGTGACTGAGAACCTGGTTCAAGGCTCCAGAGAGCACCCTTCCACTACCAGGCTATAACTCATACCACACTTTTCGGCTATGTAACCTGGACCAAAACATCAAAGGCGGAGGTGTGTCCATATTCATTAAGGATATCCACACCTCCAGGCTAGTTGCTCAGCATAATGCATCCAAGTGCAACTAACTCTGGGCAAAATTGCAATCCAAATTGTAGCTTGCTACAGATCCCCCACCATGCCCCAGGATTCCCACTCCTCTTTTCTTGATGTACTGGAAAATATTAGGGTTCAACCAAACACCCTAGTAATGGGCGACTTCAACTGCCCCACCATTAACTGGGAAAACTACTCCTGTACCAACTCCTTAGCTCAACGCTTTATGGAATTCATAAACTCCAATGCCCTGGATCAACTTATCCACATCCCCACCAGGGGCAACAATATTCTAGACCTAGTCATTGCCAACATGAGTGACCGGTGTTCCACACCTGAAGTCTACTCCTTGTTGGTCCGATCCGACCATAAGCTAATCACCCTTGATATCCACATCCCTCCCCCACCCCCCATTAAGAAAACCACTGTAAAAAATTTCTCCAAAGCCAACTTCATGCTTAAGACAGAAATGATGAACTTCATGACACCCATGCAGATGGACAATACAGTTACAACTGCTGAATCCTACACAATGCACTCTATAAGCACTTACACTAGTGCATGGATCATGCTATCCCAAACAGAAATAAGACGTTATCCTCCAAAAAAAGGAAGCCAATCTGGTGGTCCCCTGCCATAAACAAACTGTACAACAGAAAGAAGAAACTGTTGCAAAAGAGAGTAAAATCCCATGAGTGGATGAGCTCCCTGGCCAGCCTCAGTAAGAAGATGAGATCCCTTACAAGATCCTCCAAAGCTAGCTACGAAAACAAAATCGCCACTAATTCTAAGGACAACCACAAAGCATTCTGTAGCTATGTCAAGAATCTCGATGGCAACACCCAGATCTGCTCTGAGTTACAGTACAAAGGCACGAAAATTACAGAACCAACTGATACTGCCAACATCCTGGCAGATAGGTTCAGTGCTAACTTGACCCCTCCACCCCCTAAAGGGCCCAAATTTATACAGGAAGAATGCAGTGTCCATGTAATCACAACTACACAGGTAAAAGCTGCACGCTCCAAAGCCAAAAACACAGCATCCATGGGACCGGACAACATCCCAGGCTGCGTTTTACATGAACGAACGAACGAACTGGCTCCCCACTTAAGCACCATGTCCAATAATAGCCTTGCATCAGGCTTTGTGCCCATTGAATGGCGCACAGCAACAGTTATCCCACTCCACAAAGTGGGAGCCACCACTGATCCTGGGAACTATCGACCTATTAGCCTGATGAGCCTGGTCTGCAAGGCCATGGAACATATCCTCATGGAACTCGTAAACAAAGACATTGGTAACCTCCAAACTCTGGATCCCACCCAGTTTGGGTTTGTAAAAGGCAGATCATGCCTCCTGAACTTTATCAACTTCTTTGAGGCAGTCACCAAAGCCGTAGATGACGGTAAGGTGGTTCACACAGCCTATCTTGACCTTGCTGAGGCTTTACAACACTATCCCTCATTCTAGAATTTTAGCTAAACTCACTAAACTAGGTATAAATCCCTACATCACAAAATGGGTTGCCAACTGGCTCACTAACAGAACCCACACTGTAAAAGCTGCAGACTCCAAGTCTGACCTCAAAGCAGTGACAAGTGGAGTACCACAGGGTTCCTTCCTGGGACCTTTCCTGTTTGGCATCTACTTCTCTGAAGTACAGGCTAACACAGAAGGCCTCTGGCTAATGAAGTTTGCAGATGACTGCAAACTAGGAGCCATAGTCAAGTCCCCAAATGATGTGGACATCCTACAGAAGGGCCTCGCTGAGACAGCTGCTTGGTGTCAGAGCCATGGCCTCAAGCTCAATGCCAAAAAGTGCAGTGTCATCCCCTTTGGTAAAAACTCTGTACCTATGAACTACCACATAGGCAGCAATCTACTTAACACTGAATGTGTGATAAGAGACCTTGGGACCCAGGTGGACAGTAGCCTCTCCTTTGATAGTCACATCGCCACAGTAGTCAGGAAGTCCTTCTATGTGGCAGACCTCATCATAAAAGGGTTCTCATCCAGGAAAAGAGGTCATTGTTCCCCTCTTCTCGACACTCATTAGACCCATTATAGAGTACAACGCCCCTTTTGGAATGTACCTCACAAGACATGTGCAGCAGCTGGAAAAGCCACAGAAGTACCTCACAAAGAGGATTACTGGCCTCAAACAAATGCCCTACACTGACCGCCTCAAAAAACTCCAGCTTTACTCCGTAGCATATCGCCTACTCCAAGGTGATCTCTGACTAACGTATAAAGCTATGTCAAACCCAGAGCTGTTGGACATGCTAGACCTAAAGAAACCCCAATCCCTTCGAGCTACATGGTCTAGGGACCTAAACCTTGTCACCACAATAAACAGGACATGCTGGAGAGGGATAGCTTCCTGTCCCAGAGACTTCCCATGCTCTGGAACAGGCTACCCATCTATGTCAAGCAAAGTTCTTCATTAGCACTCTTCAAGAAAAATCTTGATGAGTGGATGGGAAATAGGAAATACACCCCGGGGATCACTTCTGTGTCTCTGCTCGACAGTGGCACAGGAAAATAACTTTCTTGGGTGGCGTAAGCCAGGGAACCTTGTTGGCTAGGCTTACGTAGGCCCTTGGGCCGATAGCCTAGTACCTACCTATGAAACTATGATTCCTCTGACCAGGTTTCTATTTCCTCTGATTCCTCTTCAGATCAGGGATATTCCCTCCCTCCCTATGAGGATTCTGATGCAGAAGAATCTATAGCTTCAGCCTCTCCACCTGAGGATTATTTTTTTGGGGAAACCCTGCACACCATGAGGGAGCATTTCCATTGGGAGAGCCAGGATTATTCAGAATCCGAGAAAAGGCTCAGAGACTTTCTTTTATTGCTTCAGCACAGGCCCCTGGCTATCCCCCCTGTGCTTGATATTGTTGATTATGTTTTCTCTGAATCCAGTCTGTCTCCTGATTCTTTACCCCCTGCACCAGTCAAGCCAGACAGGTACTACAGGGTCCCTGACTCTCATAAATTTCTTTATAAAAACCCTTCTGCTGACCGAGAAACTATTTATCAGGGTCCCAAAGGGGTTAAGGCTTCCACTGCAAAAAACCCTGTTCCCTCTGATAGAGATTCTAGAGCTCTGGATAGATGGGGGAAAAAGTTTACACTTCTGCTATTTTGGCTGTAAGGGCTTTAAACTGCCAGTTTCACATGCTTAAATATCAACAGTACCTCATGTCTTTTTATTAAAACAGAAAATCCTTACAAACACAGAAAGTCCTGACAATAAGGAAATGCAGGATTTATTGCATGCAGCTGAATAAGTGGGAAAGCATACTCTGCAATGTAGATTTGATTCATTAGAGGCTTCTTGTAGAGCCGCAGTTACAGGCTGTGTCATTCGAAGGCATGCTTGGTTAAAAGAGCAAAGTTTATCTGAACATGTTAAAGTAAAATTATTGGATGCTCCACTACAGCATGATACTTTGTTTGGTGTTAAGGCAGAAGAAGTGTTAAAGAAAATGGAGGATAAAGCAAAATCAATGCAGACAGTGAAGGATTTCTTACAGGTTCAACTACCTAGGTTTAGCAGAAACTGGCCTTCAAAAAATTGGTCCTTTCCGGTGTCAGACAGGCCACAAAGAGGCAGATCTCAGCCCCAAGGCTCCTACAGACCTAAACAATGGGGTGCTTCAGTCCCCAAAGGAGGAGAAGATAAATCACAACCTTATAGGAAACGGTCCCAATGGCTTCCCTCTACAGATGCCAAGCACTTAACTTTTGGCAGCACCCTTAGGGGGAAAGCTAGCACTTTTCTCTCAAAGTTGGCACATAATCACCCAGGACAAATGGGTACTGAATATTGTTTGTCAGGGTTACAGGTTCCACTTTCACACCCTTCCAAAATCAAAAGGTATGCCGGACCTGCCACAAAACCAATGGGCAGAGGCACAAAAACAAATTGCTGCTCTCATGGATATGGGAGCTATTCAGAGTACCACATCAAGAACAGGGACAAGGATTTTACTCGAGACTTTTCCTGGTACCCAGAAAGGACAAAGCCTGGAGACCATTACTGGACTTGTCAATCCTAAATACTTTTCTAGATGTTCCAAAATTCAAAATGTTAACACTACAGCAACTTCTACCCATGCTGGGCAAGAAGGCTTGGCTAGTTACTTTGGACCTCAAGGAGGCATATCTGCATGTACCAATCAGACAATCTTGCAGAAGATACCTCAGATTCATAGCTGGCTCAATGCATTACCAATTCTCTGCACTGCCCTTTGGCTTATCTACTGCGCCCAGGGTCTTCACAAAATGCCTGGCACCAGTAATTGCATTTTGCAGACAAAAAGGAATTCAAATATATCCCTACTTGGACTACTGCCTTATTCAAGCAGAGAGCAAGGACATTCTACTAAAACATCTGGCGTTTGTAAAAAGATTACTAATTTGCCAAGGGTACACAGTAAACGAAAATAAATCAAAATTAGTGCCCTCTCGAGATAATATTCCTGGGTGCAAGCTTAAATACAACTTCCCAGATGGCTTATCTCACGCCAGACAAAGGCAACTGACTCATTACTTTCAAATGATGGCAACAAAGACCCAGCTCCCTGCAAGAAAAATTCTGCAGGCCCTGGGCTTCATGGCATCCTGCATTCTACTAATTCCATATGCAAGACTGCATATGAGGAAATTACAATGGTATCTAAAAAGTGTTTGGACTCAACATTGCCACAGCCTGAAAACAATAATAACTCTAATTCCCTGCCTACAACAGGAGTTTTGATGGTGGTCCCAGGCCTGTCACCACAACAAGGGACAGCCTTTCACCTTACCCACAGCCAGGCAGACAATAACAACGGATGCATCGGATTATGCCTGGGGGGCACACATGGCAGGAAAATGCATTCAGGACATGTGGCCCAAGGAACAAATGCATCTTCGCATCAATCAAAGAGATGCTAGCTGTACAGAATGCTCTAACAGCCTTCAAGGATCTACTACATCCAAGACAACTACTACTAAAGACGGACAATACCACAGTTATGTGGTACATAAGCAAGGGGGCACACATTCCTACCCCCTCTGCAGGCAAGCCATGACTTTGTGGAACACAGCACTGACCTGTCAGGTACATCTGCAGGCACAATTCCTGCCAGGAACAAAAAACACACTGGCAGACGAACTAAGCAGAAATCTCTTGGATCCTCACGAATGGAAACTAAATCCACAGATCTTCAGCATGAGGAGGAAATGGGGACGCCCAGACATAGATCTTTTTGCCTCCCCTCACAACTGCCAACTACAGAAATTCTGTACAAGAACTTATCACCCACAAGCATGGAAAGTGGATGCTCTATCATTCAGCTGGAATACCCTGACAGTTTATGCCTTTCCTCCACTGCCTCTTCTTCCCAAAGTGCTCCTAAAAGTCAGACAAGAGAAGCCAAAAATGATCCTGATTGCCCCAGACTGGCCACGTCAGCACTGGTACCCAATCCTAAAGATCTTGTCTCAAGGCCCAGCCTGGCCTTTACCTCAAATTCCTCATCTTCTGACTCAACAAAACAATCAGATTCTGCACAGTCAACTCAGAACCTTAAATCTGGCTGCATGGCAGATAATATAGCCACTCAGACCACACCTCTCTCTAAAGCTGTTATGGATGTCATTTTAGAAGCCAGGAGGCCCAGCACTAGGAAATCTTATGCAGAACAATGGAAGAGATTCTGTGCTTGGAGCCAGGCACAAGGACTCAAACCACTTGTTTCAAATATACCTCAGATTTTACAATACCTAACTGAGATGCTGGGCAAAGGCCTATCCTTCTCATCTATTAAGATCCATGCCTCTGCCATTTCAGCTCATTACAATACGGAACCTCCTATTTTTTCACATCCACTACTAAAACAGTACATCAGAGGGGCAAAAAACATAAGACCCCCAAGGAGAGCACCAATACCTACTTGGGACCTCAATTTTGTTTTAGAAAAGCTCACACTGCCTCCTTTTGAGCCAGCCAGCACTGCTGATATAAAATTCTTATCATGGAAAACTGCTCTGCTCCTAGCAATAACTTCAGCAAGAAGAGTCTCAGAGTTACAGGCATTAATGGCAGTGGAACCTTTCATCAATTTTCATCAGGACAGGGTCTCACTAAGGACAAACCCAACATTAATGACAAAGGTGATTTCCAGTGTGGCTCTTACTCAAACCATTCATTTGCCAACTTTCTATCCAAATCCCCAGAATAAGGTGGAGAGACTTCTGCACGTTTTGGGCATTCACAGACAGCTACGATTCTACTTGGACAAAACAAAAGCCTTCAGAAAAACTGAGCAACTGTTTGCAGGATCACAAGGAAAGCCTATCTCAAAGCAGACAATTTCAAAATGGATAGAACACTGCATTCGCTTCTGCTCTGCACAACATGGCAAATCAGTGCCTAAGGTTATTAGGCCACATTCTACCAGAGCAGCAGCCACTTCAACAGCCTTTCTCAGAGGAGTACCAACCAAAGACATTTTAGAAGCTGCAACCTGGAGTTCAGTGCACACTTTCACAAAGCACTACCACTTACCTCTTTACTCTAAATCCAGAGCAGGCTTTGCCACTGCAGTTCTGCGGGGCCTGGTAGCCTCTCCTAATCCTTTTTGGGACCAGCCACCCAACCTCAGCTTTGGGATTCTACCCAAGTGTAATGACTGCAACAGTGAAACACGATGAACATAGTACAGTTGTGTACCTACAATAAACGTAGATGTTTCAGTGTATTCACTGTTGCAGTCCAGGTTACCCACCCACCATCCCCCTTTTTCTTTGCTGGGACTTTTCTGTACTTCTCCATTATATACAATCTATGTGGTGTATTTGCTTGTAGATGAAGGAAATGTTTATTTTACTACATGCATGCTTTTTGGCATACTTTTTTACAGCCTTCCTATTTGGGGGCACCTGATATCGGAGGCAAGAAAAACTGAAGAAAATGGCGTCGGTTGCATCTTTTATATACCCCTGGCGCACTGACGTCAGGGAAGAGGCGACAGCAACTGACGCTGGACCTAGACTTTGGAACTCTGGCTGACTGCGGGTAGCCTGCCAGCAGGATAACCCAAGTGTAATGACTGCAACAGTGAATACACTCTAACATTACATTTATGGTAGTTGCACAACTGTACTTTCCTCCTTTACATCATTCTATCCCTTCAAGACAGCCAGCTGCAGCAGGCCTCAACAGAGCTTGTGAGATGAGCTCCCCTCAGCTTCTGACTCTTCCCTGGATCATCCTCCTCCCCCTGAAGAGCAAAGGGAGCATATGTGCAAAAGGAGACGTTTGGACTCCTCATGAGTCTCTCATTGATGACATTGATTTTGATGAAGGGGAAGGGTCCTACAGTTTCCCCTGGATGATGTCTCCTTTATGAGCATCCTGAAATTTCTTCTGCAAGGAGAGGGAGGCTGTTCCACTTTTGTCCCTTCCCAGGACGAATCTCTGCTCCTTCATGTCTTTGGAGCTGGCCTCCTGGGGGGTGGGTGGTCCCCCTGGTGGGCAAGCTGATTGACCTGGTGCCCAAAAGGCATAGAAGGATCCAGATGTGATGGAGCCCATACCCCACAAACCCATCAAGATTTTGCTTTCATCTTGAGGTATACTTCAATGGATGCTATTGTGGTGGTGAAGACCACAAAGAAAGACCTCTCGTAGGTCTCCATTCCAAAAACAGTCTCAGGCCATGGACAGATTTGGAAAGTGAACTTGTACATCAGCGACATTTGCCTGGCATGCACTGACTTATCTTGCACATTTGTCAAGGTTTCGGAGGGACTTGACCAAAGAGCTCTCCAAGTCCCTGTCTGGTGTCATGATAGTAGAGTCATGTAAAACATTGGTGTTGGCTTTGCAATTGGCAGCCTAATAGTCTGTTACAATGTGTCTATGCACCTGTTGTCCAGTGCAGAGGATGGCATAGTTAGTGACAGGCACTGGCATCGCCATATGCCAATATGCCTGGTTGCATCCCTTTGATTTTGTGGAAGACTTCAAAATGTCCTTTTTGAATGCCCCATTTGATGGGTCAGCCCTTTTTGGGCCCACAATTAAAAGCACACTCAACAGGACAACAAAACCCTGTCTGCCATTAGCATTTGTTTTTCCAACTCTCAAAGGACTTTTTTTCTGGCAATTAAAAGGGTTGTAGTTCTGTAAGCTTCTGGGTTTTGTATAGGATGCTCCTGGAGAACAGCCCCCCAGCTCCAGGAGCAGAGGGGGAAATAGTGGGCATCACCCTAGAGGCAGAGGTAATCCACAGAACCAAGGGTTTTAAAATATGTTCATCGACAAACCCTTCCAGTGCTCCTGAAAGGGTTGCCTGACTGCTGCACTCTGGAGGCAGTTGCAGGGCACTTTTCTGTGCACCCTCATACCTGGTCAGACATCCCTCCTGATCTGTGGGTGATGAGAGTAATAACCAGAGGCAATGTCACCCCATTTCTTTGTGCACCAAAAAGGTTACGCGCAAACCTTTCTGACATCCCACTCCCACAGAGGAAGGCAGCAGCAGCACAGGAACTCACAAAGCTATTAGATAAAGGCGTTATCTAGGAGGCCTCCACCCCACCACACCAGTAAAGGTTCTGGAGTCTATTCAGAATTCTTTTTCATCCCAAAGAAAAATGAGGACCTTAGACCCATTCTGGACCTATCACTTGAATCAGTTTATGAAAGACATCTTTCTGAATGGTCACAGTTCAGTCCCTTTTACCTCTTCTGAGGAAGGATGACTAGATGTGCTTGCTGAACCTTTAGGTTGCCTACTACCACAAAAAAAATTAAGGTAGTCCAGGAGGTTCCCACACTTTCAGCTGGGAGCCAGTCACTTTAATTTCAGAGCTCTTCCCTTCAGACTCAGCACATCACCCCAGGTGTGTTACCAAGTGCAAGGCAGTGGTAGCACCACATCTATGACTTCAAGGGGTTCTAGGTGTTCCTGTATCTAGATGACTGGCTCATAATTGCTGCCACAAGGGATCAACTGATTCAAGCAGGAGCAAAGTCATGTTTTGAGCCAGTGGCTTTTGAGTAATTTTTTTTTTAAGTGAGTAATATTGGGTGTGGATGTTATAGATGCTCTTCGTGTTTAACTGTTGCAGTCATCACACTTGGGTTATCTGCCTGCAGGTAGCCCTCAATCGGCCCGAATATCAGAGTCTTGGGATTTCTACGTCGGATTCTGTTGCCTCTTCCATGACGTCAGGTCGTCAGGGGTATAAAACATGCAGCCGACGCCATTACATCAGTCTTTCTTGCTGTGGAGGAGCCCAAAGTAGAAGCAGTTCGCAAGTGCCAGTCGTCCGCTATCTGAAATTTTCATTTTTCGAGTTTCAAACCTGAAGTCTTCTAAAGCTAAGTAACCCCATTGGGGATCCTTTTTTCTTGCACTAACCGATGTCAGAAAAAGTTAACAATTGTTTCCCAAAAAGC
>NC_056738.1:353238433-353285933 GCF_019279795.1 Protopterus annectens
TTTTGTAGACATTCCCTTTTACTCTTACTGGTACTAGTCTGTCAGAAATCACTTCTGACACTCTTCTCTACCCACTCCATCCTGCCTGTACTGTCTTCTTCACCTCTCTTTCACACTCACCATTACTCTGAACTTTTGATTTCAAGTATTTAAACTCATCCACCTTCGCCACCTCTACTGCTTGCATCCTCACCATTCCTCTATCCTCCCTCTCATTCACACACATATATTCTGTCTTAGTCCTGCTGACCTTCATTCCACTTCTCTCTAGAGCATATCTCCATCTCTCCAGGGTCTTCTCCACCTTTTCCCTTCTCTCACTACAGATCACAATATCATCTGCAAACATCATAGTCCATAGGGACTCCTTTCTGATCTCGTCTGTTAACCTGTCGATCTCCATTGCAAATAAAGGGCTCAGAGCTGATCCTTGATGTAATCCCACATCGACCTTAAACGCATCCATCACTCCCACCGCAGTCCTCACTGCTGTCATGCTACCCTCGTACATATCCTGTACCACTCTTGCATACTTCTCTGACACTCCCGACTTCCTCATACAATACCACAACTCCTCTCTAGGCACCCTGTCATATGCTTTCTCTAAGTCTAGAAAAACACAATGAAACTCCTTCTGACCTTTTCTGTACTTCTCCGTCAACACTCTGAGCAAACATCGCATCTGTAGTGCTCTTTCCCGGCATGAAACCATACTGCTGATCACTAATCATCACTTCCCTTCTTAACCTAGCTTCCACTACTCTTTCCCATAACTTCGTGCTGTCACTGACCACTTTAATCCCTCTGTAGTTACTACAGCTGTGCACATCACCCTTATTCTTAAAAATCGGTACCAAAACACTTTTTCTCCATTCTATGTATGTATATATATATATATATATATATATATATGTGTGTGTGTGTGTGTGTGTGTGTGTGTGTGTGTAGACTCCACACAGACTGTTATCCTCCGCTGTAAGGTCTTCTCTTAGTGCTCCATTGAGTTTGGATCAGGATGACTCTCGAGCCATAGCATTCATACTGGATCAGAGGTTGTGGAGTTGACTTCAAAGTTGTCAGAGTCATTTGTGCTGCTTGGAGCCTTGGCATTGGACAGCTCGACTTTGTCGTCTGCCTGCCTTGAGTGGAATGCCTTTCGGCAGAAGGAGTTGATGGGGCAGAATCATGTCTTCTCAGCCGCATCAGCTTCTTTTTCCCTAGGATATTCTGCTTTTGAGGTGGTGGAGAGGGTTTTCTCTGCTTCGTCAGGCTGGATGGTTTCTCTCTCCTTGGATCTTCCTTCAGCATGTCATATGTTTTTGCACCTTGAGCCTCAACATTTTACTCCACTGTAAGAGGCAGTCTGGACACTTCAGGTTACCCAGCAGGGTATCCCATCTCTTCTGATACTTCTCTGAAGCATCCCACCAAAGAAATACCTTGGGAGAGGAAAGTGCAAAAGGAGGCACTTGTATTTTCCACAGGAACCTATCACATAGGATACTGATTTCAGTAAAAGGTAATGATCCTCATGATCATCACCTGATGACGTCTCATTTGGAAACATTCTAGAAATCTTGAAACAGAGGCGGCTGGTCCTCCCAGAATTCTTCGGAGGAATAGGTATTCCTGGAGGCTTTTGGATCTGGACTGTCTACCTCCTGGGTAACTCTGCCTGCTGATGAGCTCATTGATTTGATTTATGGTGGGCGTGAAAGGATCTTATTTGGTTGAACCAATTCCTAAGAGACTGGATTGCATTGTGGCTTCACCAGCAGGAAGGGAATTTTATAGTAAGCGGGGTACTTGTGGATGCTGTGGTCATGATGGTGGTGGTGAAGGTACTTGCAGAACAAAGTTTCACTGTCCATCCACCTAACAGGGAGTCAAGGGCTTTGGACAAGTTTGAGAAGCATGTATGCTTCAGCAACTTTCTCTTTTAGTTTGCTTAACTATTTGGCACATTTTTACTAGGTTGCAAAGAGATTTGATTAAGGAACTGTCCGACTGTCTTTAAGGACCACTACTGCTGAGACTCGGACTTCTGTAGCCTCACAGTTGGCAGCCTTACAGTCCATTTGTAACTTGTCCATGAGGCCCATCTCTCCTGCAGCTGAGGGTATCTCAAGGGCAGCGGGTTCAGGTTATCTCCATTAGCAGGCATTGTTGGATGTGCTTGTGTGACTTTGCGGAGCCCTACTAATCCTGTTTCATTAGTGGCCCCCTTTTACGGAAGTTTTTTATTTGGCCTCTAAGTGAAGGACACATTCTTGAGCTATGAAAAAAATGGAAAGACTCCCTCTGCTGTGGGAGTGTATTTTTCAACCCCTGAAAGGACCTTTTCTAGAAATCAACAAGGAGGGCAAAAAATGTGGTTAAAGAAATTTCAGGATCCTTTCCATGGTCCACATTGAGACAGATCTCCCAGAATCAGAGGGAGGAACTCGTATGAGAGACAATGCCCACATGGCAGAGATGGCCTTCAAAACCAAGGGTCTAGGGATTCCTTCTCTGACATACCCTACCAACGCTCTTGAAGGTAGGCCTGACTGTCCCCCTCTGGAGGCAAATGGAGGTTGTTTATCCCTGCACCAGAGTGTCTGGGTCGATATCACAAAAGACACCTGGGTGCACAGGATCATTTCCAGAGATTATATAATTCCTTTTTCCTTTCCATTTCCATCCTGAAGCAAATTTCTGTGTTCCACCCACTCAGGGGAAAGCAGCACTAGAAATAAAGAAGCTGCTAGGTCTCTCCATATCAGATAGAATCCAGAACTTACTCAAGATTGTTTTTAGTGCCAAAGGAAATGGGACTTGGAAACCAATTCTGGGTCTCACTGACTTGAACAAATCACTCTGATACACACAGAGTTTTGGATGGTCATGGTTCACTCCATTTTGTCCTTTTTGTGCAAGAATGATTGGACGTGCTCGATAGACCTTCAAGACGGGTGCTATCACACAAACCTGAACAGACATTCCAGATGATACTTGCGTTTCTGTGTTGGAGCCAGTCATTACAGTTCAGGGCATTGCCCTTTGTTCTCAACACAGCACCCCAGGGTGTTCAGCAAATACATGGCAGTGGTAGCTGCTGACTTGAGACTGCAGGGATTCCAGGTGTTTCCATATCTAGACAACTGGCTCATCACCTCCCCAACCAGGCATCTACTCAAAAGAGCAAGATATCAGGTACTCCAGACTTACTCCGTTCTAGGAATCGCAATAAATTACAACACATCCAGTAAGAACCCTCTCACATACTGTAGTTTATAGGAGCAGTTTTCAAGATGGTATCAGTAACAGCTTTACTTCCTCTGGCAAGAGTACAAACAATAAGATTTCAGATCAAGAAAATTCATTAAAGTGCAAAAATTTCAGCCTGGTTAGATGTTCTTCATCTCACATTGCTGCAGTCCTTACACTTGGGTAGTCCGCTGTCCTCGGTCGGCCCGTAATATCAGTAAAGTAGTTGGTTGGTCAGTCAGATTTGATGGACCGACTACGGGGTACAAAGGGTACAAATGCAACGCATGATGACCATCTTTTTGCGCATGGTGCCGCGATGGCCCGATGCAGTGCAGCAGTTGCGGCAGCTTTTGATTCGGTTCTTCATTTTTCATTCAAAAAGTTCCGAGTTCAAAAATTGCGCTAGAATTTTTTTTCTTTTCGTAGTTTTGATTTCTCAGTGATAAGAAAAATGTCAGAAAAAAAGTCAATAATTGCATTTTCATGTGGGAGACAGATACTAAGATATTTATTTTGCCTTTAGGGCTCCCTTTTGCTTAGGTTGGCTGTCGACAAGAAAGTTGGCTGTCGCCGCACTATATTAAAGGTTGGATTGTGCAAGGTTAGTTGGTCTTTTGGAAAGTGCAATCTTAGTGAATGCCCACGGATGCTCGCCGCCCGATGCGCAGAAGCGCCAGGACAAAGGCAAAGGCTAAGCGCTAGAAGAACCGTCCAGGCAGGAGAGAGAGGTGTCGTGGGTGGGACCGCATTCGTTAGGTTTTGTGGTGGGATTCGGCTCCACCAGGGCTCTTTGTTTTTGTTGTTTCTGCTTAGGTTCTGCTTCTTTTGTGGGTGGCCAAGTGCAATGTGGTTTTGGCAAGCATCTTTGCAATGTGGTTTTGATGCTGTACAGGCCTCTGCTTAGCTAGGGGATCAATGTTCTTCTATGGCAAATTTGTTTGAAGGGATTAAAATCAAAATTTGAACATGTCCTGCTGTGCGATTTTAGAGTGTTGTTTAAAGAAACTGAGAAGTTTAAAGAAAAGGGAGACAAGGCAGTTTTAATTAAATGGAAGACAAGGCTAAGTTTTGCAGGACTGTAAAAGATTTTTTAGGGGGTCCAGCCTCCCAAGCGCAGAAATTCGGCCAGCTGATCGTGGATCGATCCTTAGATCTAGACCCAGGCCTAGAACAGGAGGGCTCTTCAGAGCTCAGACAGGGAGTTCTCTAGGCCAGTCTCTGTGAGGGACAGACAGTCCCTTCGGGTGAAGCTTTCCCAGCCTCAGATTTCAGACCCAGAGGAGCACCCTGGCACCTTTTTTCTGAAGTTGGCACTTTTTTTAGGGAAGGTTGGTGCACTCAAAGATAATTGCTTAATGTGGTTACCACTTTTATTGTTTTCCGGGCATCTACCTGTTTTCCATTTCAAAGGCATACCTCCTCTCTTTTCTCAAGGGCATGCCAGACAGTTTCCTCAACAAAGAAAATAGGGAGGTTAGCATATTTTCCTATGCATCCCAGGCCTAGCCTTTATTCCTATTCTGTTCCTATGGTACCAAAGAAGGGCCGCTCGTTCCTACAATTTAAGAAGGGAACACACGGATCCAATTTTGATTCTTATCTACCCTCAACACTTATCTGACATTCCTGCTCCAAATGTTGACGTTCATTGGATCTTAGCTTTCTCTCTCAAGATCATTTCATGGGAACTTCTGGATCTCAAGGAGAATTAGTTTTATGTTTCTTAAGGACCAAGCACGTTCCTTTATCTCTCTGCAAAGGGGTCTTCAGCTTCAGTTTGTTGTGTCAGTCTTTTGCTTGCTTACTTATCTTCTGGCTAAAGGCTAACACGGAAATCCTTCTTTAGACTGAGCTACTAAAAGGAATAAGGAACTATCCTTACAGGCCATCATCTTTGAATCTTGGAAGTAGGAAGAAAAGAGCTTCTTCTTCATTTAGAATATGTGATAGCGAAACTAAGGAGCCTGGGTATTCTTAAATAAAAATAAAGTCCAGTCTATCCCAGATCTCAGGACATGTGAAACAGAAGTGTGAGTCCGAATTACAGCATTGACTATCTCCTCAGTCTCGGGCTCTTACAGATCAGTCCCTCCACAACTATCATCAGTCTCTCCATCAGTCCGGCTGACTGCAAATTCCCTCCTTCAAATCTTAGGCAATGAATGGTATCTGTATGTATGGATGGGCTCAACAATGCTCTGCATATGAGGATTCAAAAAAATATTATCTCAAAAAAATATGGAATGGTGCATGCAAGGATGACACGCACTGGATTCAAACAATACCACATTTTCAAAAACAATTTGTTTAACGACAGATGCCTCAGACAAAACAGAAATGCTTTCAGGACTCAAGAGGCTCTCACAGAGATGCCAGCCAGATAGATCAGACAAACAAAGGGGATGGGGAGTTTCATCTAAATGCAAAGACTTTCAAAGACAGTTGATTCTTCAGACTACAACAAGGAGATATCAACATGAACACAGTAACCTTTGTCCAAAAAGCACATTAGGTCAGGGGTTACTTCTTTCTCTCAAAGATTTTGACATTAAACACATGTGGGCTGTCAATGTCAAACATCAACAAGCAAGGAAGTTATCCCTCCAAGTGCAGAACTAAGATTTGATGTTGTGCAAGCAGGCTCAGCTCAGATGTGGTGGGGTGGGTGCCTGGAAGGACAGCAGAAGCTGCAGTCAGATGTATATAGAACAATTACGGATCCCTGTGAGTGGAATTGGATCCTCATGTATTTCAGAAATTGACAGTGTCATGGGGAATAGAAAGTAGATCTGGTTCCTTTTCCACTAAACCAACAGGAGCCTTTGCACAAAAGTTGCTGTTCCATCTCTCAGCTTGAAAGGGACGCTTCTTTCTCAACAGGAAAAAATTTTTGTGATTTTAGACATCCTGGCCTCCTCTCCTCCTCCCATACCCATGACTTCTACAGGAGGAGCCAAGGGCTCCTTTAATTGATTCCATATTACCTCAGTGGCCTCCATGGGGTTACTGAGAATTCTTTGGCACGGAAGCCTCCATGCCTGCCCTTCTCCACTCCTGTTGTTGTCCTAGACGTTTGGGATTTGCTACATTTCAACCTTCACTTGAAACTTCCTTTCGCCTCCTGAGGCCTGTTTGCATATTCTGTTTTGAACCATAGAGGAACAAGTTTATTTTAAACCATTGAAGATTTTGATTCTTCGCTACAAGGAAAGTGTATGCAAATATGTAGAAGAGATGGTGGAAGGAGGCATCAATATCATCCTTTGTTCAAGCAATTTCTTAGAGGGCAAGAAATATAAGACCCTCAAGAGAGCTACTCCTGTACTCCTGGATAATTTTGTGTTGGTGTGTTGACTCTCACTCTACAACCTTGAGCCTGCAGCCTTCTCTGAGTGAAATATTTATCATGGAAGACTGCTTTTGTTTGCAAATAAACTCTGCAAGAAGGGCTCTGATTTACAGGCCTTACTGGCATGCTGAGCCTTTCTTGATTTTCCATAAGGATGTATCATTACTTACTACTAATCCTAATATGCTTAAGGGTGTTTCTAGTAGTATTTAAACCAAACTATTCATTTTATTGCTTTTTATGCAAATCCCCAAAAAAAAAAAGGAAAAAGGTTTTGCACACACTTTAGATGCACACAGTGTTAAAGTATTATTTGGAATTCAGCAGTTGGTTGTTAAAGCAGTCTCAGCAGTTGTTTGTTTCTTTTGCTTTGAGTTCCCAGGGCAAGCCTGTGTCAAAACAACTTTGTTTAAGTGGGATTGGCTTTTATTACTTTCATGGCAAGGAGATTCCAGCTGAGATTTCCAGCCCACATTAACAGGCATTCCAGGGCTAGTAGCAACTTTTGAGGCAGCAGCTTGAGGAGGGTTGGAATGACATTTTTTGGAGTTCACTACTTACTTTTCACATTACTTTTTCTACCCATTACAGTTTGCCACTTTACTTCAACTGGGCTGGTTTCACTGTGTTGTTTGCAGGGCATTTTTAGCCTCCTGCTTCTTTGTACCTCCAGGACCTCCATCTTACTTCCTGCTTTGGGGATTCTAATGGTAAGAACTGCAGCAATGTAGATTGAAGAACATAGTACAGTTTGTACTACCTACTGGTAAATGTAGATGTTCAAGATCCACATTGCTGCAGGGTTATTTTACCCTCCTTCCCCTGTAGTTAGAGGTGGTTAGTATGACATATGTAAATATTGTGTATTCTTTGTTACATAGTCTTGTCAAGGTTAGTTGTTTGTTTGTTGTCTGGTTTTGACCTTTATTGTAGGGAAAATATGGCGTGGTCATGTAGATTGTGACGCGCGGACGCCGGATCATGTCCATTTGTATTCCCTGGACGCCCTGGACATCAGGTCATGGGTTCAGATGCCGACGCTGCTTCTTCAAGCCTTTGGGTTAATGCCAGCTGCCATAATTTTAGTCCCCTTGGCAAGACTTCGTATGAGAATTCTTCGGTGGATGATAAGCAGTGGTCAATTCTTTATCAGTGAATGTCCTTTCAAGTTAAGATCCTTCAATCATGCAAGAGATACCTCTGGTGGTGGATTTGATCAGATCAGGTTCTACAAGACTTTCCTTTCATTCTCCCTTAACCTATGGCCATAGTGACCACTGACACATCTCAGATTGGGTAGGGTAGCACTTCCTGGGTAAAACAGTCCAAGACACTTGGTCCCCCAAAAAGACCAGTTTGCATATCCGCATTCTAGACATGAGAGCGGTGGTGTTAGCGTTGCAGGCTTTTCAGAATGCTCTCCCTTTCGGTACAATTGCGATTCAACAGACAACATGTTGGTATTCTGGTACAGCAACAAACAAGGGGGAACCAGGTCTTACCCATTGTGTCAGTGTGTAGTAACAGGTGATCTTATCCAACTGTGTTGTAATAGCAATGCACCTTCCGGGGAAGTCCCACCTGATAGCAGACAAATTGAGCAGATGGCATTCTATTACCTCATGAGAGGTTTCTCAACAAGCTCTTAGTTGAATAAAAGTGGCAGAAATTCCATCCTTACTATGATCTTTTTGCTTCTCCATTAAACAACAAGTGCACCTGCTTCTTTGCCTGATTTCCCCCTCCCCTCCCAGGGGATTACAGAGGGATGTTGTCATAGTTGGCCCCTCGGTCCCCTCTATGCTGTCTGCCGACTCCATTGATCCCTGGATTTCTGCAGAAAGCTGCCAGGTTGAAGAGCAAAGTCATCCTCATTGCACCTTACCGGTCCCGACAGATTTGATTCTTCCTTCTTTGGCCTCATCTGCTTTACTCACCTTGGATTCTGGATCTAATTCCAGGCGACCTGTGTCACTCGACATGCATGATTCATCCAAATATCTCAAACCTCAAGCTAATGGCATGGTTTCTGCAATTTCATTAGTAGCAAGACAAACCTATACTGTCATCCACTGTCCATCATATTCTTTTGTCTTCACATAAAACTTCTACCAGAAAACTTTACAGAAGGTAATGGAAGACATTTGTTGTTTGGGCTCATCAAAGACATACTGACCATTTTGCAGCCCCTGCACACAGTGTCCAGGAGTTTTTAGCAACAGTTTTCAGTGAAAGAGCCAGTTCCTCGACCATTAAGGTTCAGTTGGCAGCAGTTTCTAACTTCCATATGGAATTTCAGAATTCTTCCCTTGCTTCATCAAAGATTTTTGTAAGGCCTTCTTAAGAGGCACTCTTTTGTTAAGACTACCTTAAAAAGACTCTACTCACCATGTGACTTAGTACTGCAGGCCTTAATTCATTTCCTCTTTGAGCCAGCAGCTAAATCTGATCTTAAATTCCTGACCTGGAAAACGATCTTTCTAGGTTCTATTACCTCAGCCAGAAGAATATCAGAACTTCAAGCACTATCCTCAATGCCTTTCTACTTGATTTTTCATAGGGATAGCGGCACATCTAAGGTTGCGTCATAATCCAATACCAACAGTCCATTAATCTGTCTTCTTTCCAAAATTTGAAAACAAGGGAGAATACATGTTTGCACTTGGATGTTCATAGACAATTATGTTTCTACTTATACAGAACAAAAGAAATTAGAAAATCTGATCAACTGTTTATCTACTTGTCAGACTACAAAATAGCCATGTCTGTTATAAAGGTAACTTTGGCAGGATGGCTTACTGTTTATCTTTTGTCTGCAATAAATTGGATATCTCATTATCAAAACTTTTAAGAGCCCACTCAGCTAGATCCATGGTGAGCTCGTCATTATTTTTATCTAGGCATTCCACGGATGATGCATGTGCAGCTACTACTTGGGCTAATCCTCATATCTTTATTACTCAGTACAAACTAGATCTGTTCTCATGGGGAAGAGCAGTCTTTGGTTCAGCCGTGCTCAGGAACATACTTAGAGTCCACCAGGGATTTCAGGTAGATGGGGACTCTGTCCCAGTAGGTGAGGAAGGAATGAAAACTTTATCCGATGTCGTCAGTTATGTACTTATCATAACGCTCCATTTGTGTTGTCCATTTTCATTGTTCAACTCCCTGCCCACCAAGCCCCAACCTTTGTCATGATGGACTTCTGGAAGAACGAGAAATCATAAGAGCACCACTGTGCTTATGCCGATCACCAGATAATGGCTTCTTCTGTTAGGCATATTATATTAATATTTTATAATTTATACTCTCTAGAAAACAAGATTTGAGATATGTTAGGAGTTGGTGCATTATAGGTAAGGAGGAACTCAAGCTTTTAGGTTACCACGAGCTATAGTAACAGCCGTGTTATATCCAAGGATCGGATCCAAACCCAATAATTCAGGAAGAATGAAAATGGACAATAGACGGAACATTAGCCACTGTTACCTGGTATATGCTGTTCCATAAATATATGGGTGTGGCTTGGATTGCCAGATCTGTTAGAAAAAGTTAATGCTTCCAGCCAGGCATCACTTCAGTTTACAAAATGAAATATTTTGTGGCAACCATTTTCATGTGTCTGACTGAGTATCCTGATGCATTCTCCTAGCTTTTTCAAGGTTGCCTGTCTCACTCTAGAGTGGATATGGGAATGCAACCTTGCACTCTCTCCCATTCTCCACAGCAGACTGTTCTAGTGACTGAGTCTTTGATGGATTCTGGGTTATCTAGAATCTAGTCGGTCCTCTAGCTCACATAGAGGAATGTGCTGTCCTTGCTTGTACATTGTCAAGATGCATTGTACTTTCAAGCCAGTGTGACCAAGTGAAATTATATATGAGTGTAGAAGCTATATATTTATGAAGGCATTTCCCTCTCATGGTGAAAGAAAGTCAAGTTTTACTGTGCTTAAGTCCTTATTTCCATAAAAAAGCAACTTATTTTATTAAGGATGTATGTTCTGGTTTTCTGCAGCCAGTCTACCTCCTCGCACTCCATAGTACAATGTGTGGCTATTTGCCTTTCCCCCCATGGTACTGAACTACAATGTGTGGAGTTTGATGTTAGCAGCAATTTCACTTTGTTACTTATAGCAGGGTGCTTTACCTACTATGGTTATTGGTCTACCAAGGATGTCTGGTTTCTAGTAGGAAGGGGGTGGTAGTGGCATATACCCAACGTTAATTTGGGGAAGTGGGATGCAAAGTCTGAGGGACGTATTTGGGTTATTTTGTCATCATGGTGTGTCTTCATTTCTGATTTCACTTTTGTTGTTCTTTTCTACAGGCTTGGCAGTTAGCATTGGTATTGGTGCTGTTGTTGAGACCGTTAAGTCATTCAAAGATGAACATAATGAAAAAGGTGAGAGATTTTTGTTTTTTTTCCATGAAAAAACTTTGTGTCATGTTGGCTGCCAGGTGATCTGGAGTACTTTAAAGTGAATATTTTAATCACTAAATTTAAATTTATTCACATTGTTAAAGTGGTGCTGCCTTAAAGTCCTGGAATATGAGGGTGCATACATTGTAATACTTTTTAAGTGTTGTAGTTCAATTTGGTGATTGCTTTAAAGTACCGTCTTCGGTAATGTTTATAGTAATTGAAATTATACTCTTCGTCCAACTGAAAATTTGACTGAATGATGTTTTAGTAATTTGTAGTTTTATATTTGTCATCCTTCCTTTCAAATGATGCATAGCCTGGTGTTCTTATGTACTCTCACAGGAGCATGTAGGTTAATATGTGCACGTGCATAAACATACACACACGCACACACGTGTATATGTATGTGTGTGTGTTTGTGTGTGTTTGTTCAATGTTCAGGATTGAAATTAGTACTTGCTGGCTTATGTGGTTCCCCTGTGTCTGCAAGAAAATTAGGGCTAAAGAAAAGTATGAACAGTTCTATGATTGAAAGAGAAATGTGAATGGACAAACTCCAGGACCTAGTAGTTTTGTCTTAATGTTCTCCTTTTGTTTGCTAGTATATCTGATGTTAAGATGGTTGTATCTTCTGCATCATAGTGGCATTTTCTTCATTTGAGCCATCTCATCTCTGTACTTGGCCTCTGAAAGGTGTAGTGTAGCTGGCTTTTGCTGACTGTTTAAGCTGGGGTATCCCTAGGCCTTTCCTATCACGCTTAAAGCTTTGTCCCCAACAAAGAGGTGGTTGTTGGATTCATACCTCTCAAGTGTCTGGATTTTTGTAAAATGTCCATAGTTTTAATTCATATTTTTGGTCAATTTGTGGTTTTCTGACAAATCATTGAAGATTGAAATCATTAAAAAATAGCAGACATTTGAGTTTCAGACTTCGTATCCTTCCAAAAAATACATGCTAATGCAAGTTGTTATTCTAACAACGTATTAAGTTTATAAGAGCAGTTTGTAAAATGTGTGTCTATTTTTGGGCTTTTGTCCCGTTATTTTTGCTTTGTCAAACTTCTTGAAATTGAGAGGTATGTTTGGATTTGGAGAATGGTGCTCTGTAGTCATCTTCCCCAGCAGTACTTGGGGTGGGTGTGCTTCTGCAATGATAATGGCATCTTGGGATCTGATGAAGTTTTATTGTTTAGCAGCTTACTAGAAGGTAGCAGAAAGGATCATAGAAGGATGATAGGAGTTTACTAGACCATCAACCTGGAGATCATTTCAAGACTAGCTGTTAAATCCCAATGTAATAGCATGTATAGGCTATTCATTACCCAGGATTGCACTTAATAATGACTGCCCATGCCCAGAAGCATTGTGGGCACTATCCCCGGTAAGAATTTGTGGTGCCCCATCCACTCGTCCAGGTTCTTTTTGAACAGTGTCATAGGGGTGCTGTGCTTCACCTGAACTGGCAGCCTATTCCAAAGACGTGGCAGTCACTGTGAGACAAATCTGTCACTCCAGCGCATCCTATTCAAGTCTCAGACCAAATATAGGTCCCTGGAATGGGTAGCTCAGCTCTAGTCCCGTTTGATTTACCGACGTGTAGCAAGTTCATTAGGTTTGGGTCTGAGATTGCTCTGTAAGCCAGGCATAAGTCTCCTCTACGAAGTCTATAAAATAAAAAGTATAGTGACAGGGACTTTAGTCAGTCTGTGTAAGGCAAGTGCTGCAGTTCCTTGATTTTCTTTGTTAGAAATGTCTGAGGTCTGTCCAGTTGGTGCGGGCGTTTGTACGGTACATACCGAATGGGGTGTTATACTCGATTATAGGTCTGATTAGTGCTGATTATAGAGGGGTTATAACCTCCTTTGCTCTCAAGGCGAAGCCTTTACTAATAGTGTGCTACACAGAAAGCCTTCCTTACTACAGTAGAAGCATTGTGGTCAAAGTTAAGGGTGCAGTCAGCTTGAGATCCCAGATCCCTTACCATTTCGTAGGAACTTAGGGTATTGTTGATGTGATAGTTTGAAGGGACTTTGTTTTTGCCGAAGGGAATGATGGTGCATTTCTTTGCATTCAGTTTATGACCATGACTAAGACACCAGTTGTTGGTCTATGCAAGACCCTCCTGAAGTATACTGACATCATTTGGGGATTCAGTAACTGCACCTAGTTTGCAGTTTTCTGCGAACTTGGTCAGCCACAACCCCTTAGTTTTGGCCTGAACTTCTGAGAAGTGTATACCAAACAGGGGGCTCAGCACTGACCCTTGTGGCACCCCAATGGTGACAGGTCTGCTGGTTGATGTGAAATCACCCCCTTTGATGGGATGAGTCCCGTTTGTGAGCCAGTTGGCAATCCATCTTACAACAAAGGGGTTTACATTCAGTTTGCTAAGTTTAATGGTAATGCTTGAGTGTGGGATTGTGTCAAAAGCCTTTGCCAAGTCGAGGTATGCTTTATGCACAGATTTGCCCTCGTCAATGGCACTGGTCACATTTTCAAAGTAATCGACCAGATTTAATAGGCAGGATCTCTGCCCTTGACGAAGCCAATCTGGTTGGATCCAGGGTTTGGAGGTTGCCTATGTCTTTGAGATCCATAATGATGCATTCTATGGCCTTACAGATGAGGCTGGTCAGGCTTATGGATCTAGAATTCCCCAGGTCTGTTGCTAGGCCACCCTTTGTGGAGGGGAATATATCTTTTGCTGTTTTCCTTTCCATAAGAACCAAGCCTGTGGTTAGGCTGTGATTTGAAAAGTAGTACTTAATGGTGTTGCTAGTTCAAGTTTTAGCCTATTTAGAAGACAGCCTGGGATGCTGTCTGGCCCCATAGAGGCTGTATTTTTTTTACCTTGGGTAAGGATTTAATTACCTGCTTTTCAGATATGTAGGGTAGGGAGGAAGTTTGGGGCAAGGTTTGTGATAAGTTTGTTGGGGATAAGGGAGTGAAATTTTCACTAAAGCTATCCACTAG
The DNA here is from genome assembly GCF_019279795.1 of Protopterus annectens. Lineage (NCBI taxonomy): Eukaryota > Metazoa > Chordata > Ceratodontiformes > Protopteridae > Protopterus > Protopterus annectens. The sequence goes on from NC_056738.1 coordinate 353,252,433, forward strand.
CTGGTTTGCGGTCTCTGCACGGTCAGTGTGTGTAATACCATTAGTCATTAGTTCAGCACATGCTTGGGTCCTACCTTTTAGGCTGCATGCAGTGGATATAAAAAGTTTACACACCCCTGTTAAAATGCCAGGTTTTTGTGATATAAAAAATGAGACCGCAGTAAATCATTTCAAAACTTTTCCCACCTTTAATGTGACCTATAACCTGTACAATTCAATTGAAAAACAAATCTGTTAGGGGAAAAAGTATATAAAAAAAAAAGTACAATAAGCTGGTTGCATAAGTGTATACACCTTTAAACTAATACTTTGTTGAAAAGCACTTTTTGATTTAATTCCAGCATTCAGTCTTCTTGGGTAGGAGTCTATCAGCATGGCACATCTTGATTTGGCAATATTTGCCCACTCTTTCTTGCAACAGCGCTCCAAATCTGTCAGATCGCGAGGGCATCTCTTGTGCACAGCCCTCTTCAGGACACCCCACAGAATTTCTGTTGGATTCAGGTCTGGGCTCTGGCTGGGCAATTCCAAAACTTTAATTTTCTTGTGGTGAAGCTATTCTTTTGTTGATTTGGATGTATGCTTGGGGTCATTGTCGTGTTGAAAGGTGAAATTCCTCTTCATCTTCAGCTTTCTAGCAGACGTCTGAAGGTTTTGGGCCAAAGGTGACTGGTATTTGGAATGGTTCATAATTCCTTGCACCTTCACTAAAGCCCCAGTTCCAGCTGAAGACAAGCAACCCCAAAGCATGATACTGCCACCAACATGCTTAGCCATGGGGGGATGGTGTTCTTTTGGTGATGCAAAGTGTTTTTTGCACCAAACGTACCTTTAGGAATTGTGGCCAAAAAGGTTCAAGCTTGGTCTCATCAGACCATAACACATTTTTCCATATGGCTTTGGGAGACTTGATGTATTGTTTTGCAAATTTTAGCCAGCTCTGGATGTTTTTCTATTTAAGAAAAGGCTTCCATCTTGCAACCCTACCCCCATAGTCCAGACATATGGAGAATATGGGAGAATGTTGTCACATGTAGTGCACATCCACTACTTGCCAGACATTCCTGCAGCTCCTTCAGTGTTCCTGTAGGTCTGTTGGCAGCCTCTCTGACCAGTTTTTATCTTGTCTTTTCATCAATTTTAAAGGGATGTCCAGTTCATTGCAACATCACTGTTGTCCCATATTTTCTTCACTTTTTGATGACTGCCTTCACTGTGTTCCATGGTATATCCAATGCTGTGGAAATTTTTTGTACCCTTCTCCTGACTGATACATGTCAACAGTAAGATCCCTTTGATGCTTTGTAAGCTCTCTGTGAACCATGGCTTTTGCTGTAGCAGGCAACTGAGTAAATGTTAGGAAAATCCTACTAGGACAGCTGAACTTTATTTGGGGTTAATCAGACTCTCTTTAATTGATGGCAGGCGTGTACCCAAGAAGACTAAATGCTGTAATTAAATCAAAAGGTGCTTCAACAAAGTATTAGTTTAAGGGTGTGCACACACAACAAAGTATTAGTTTAAGAGTGTGCACACTTATGCAACCAGTGTATTGTACGTTTTTTATTTTTTATATTTTTTCTCCTAACAGATGTGTTTTTCAATTGAATCGTACAGGTTGTAAGTCACATTAAAGATGGACTTTAATTTTCATTTTGAAATGATTTATTGTGGTCTCATTTTTTTATATCACAAAAACCTGGCATTTTAACAGGTGTGTGTACATGTTTTATATCCACTGTACGTAGCTGTAAAAGGCCTTATGGTTATCGACTGTTTGCTAAGGTTTTCTCAAAGATGCCAGTTTAGAGGATTTGCCGTGTTATCTCATTTGCCTGTTGAGGCTGAGGAAGGTGCTTTTCCATTGTTGGGCCTTGCCTTTGTTTTCTTGGACAGCAACTTTTTTCATTTGTTGTAAAGTTTGTTGATGTTGGATGTCCAGCATGGCAGCTTGTTTTTACTTGGGGTTGTGGCTTTGATTCTTTCTGGTACAGCCAAGTCTATATACTTATGCAAGTGATTGTACAGGGCTTTAGTGTAAGCTTCAGTGTTGTTATCACTTACAGCTGGGGGTGGGGCTTGGAATGCATTTATATCTTGCCCTAGGAGGGGTATAGTTTACCTTGGTGAAGTTTTTTAGTCTGACTTCTCCCTTTTTGAGTTATGGTGTTGGTGTCAGCTTGATGTGACTGATTTGCCCTCAGATTTAACTAATGAGGGTCTGACAGTGGCACCAGTGCATCTGTTTGGCATGTTAGTGAGGACGAGATCTAGTATGTCTGTTCCTCTAGTCAGGGTATGAGCGATTTGTTCCAGGGGGTTTGAGTTAACAAAGTCGAGGAGCTTTTGCACTAGTGAGTTAGAGCTATAGAGTAGGTTTCCCATTTGATGGTGGGGTAATTGTAATCCCCCATAATCATAGTGTTCGGGAATATTTGGATTGACTCCAGTTTGGTAAAGTAGGCTTCATGCGCGTCATGACCTATGGAGGGTATCTTTAACTGGCTATGACTTGAATGGGAGTGTTACCCACAGTAATTTAAACTTGGAATAATTCCATGGAGTTGTCCAGTCTAACTAGACTGGAGGTGAATTTATCTCTAATATAGATAGCAACATTGTCTCCTTTGGCTCTCACATGTTCGTTTTGTGGTCTGAAGGTGTAGAAGGCACTGTGGTCTTGCAAGACCGGGGTACTCTGTGAGGCCTTGAACCAGGTTTCTGCGACTGTACAGACATCTACATCTTCCAGTGATAAAAGTACTTCCAAGGTGTGCGGTTTTTGGTTTAAGCTCATAGTGTTTAGCAGCATGACCCTTATTTTGTTATGATTGCAAATTTCACTTTGATAGCTTTGTTTTTCGACACCTTGCCTAAAAAAGGCACTATGGGGAGGCAGGGAGCCTTTGCCAGCAGCCAAAAGTCTAGTGATCCCAGGTGCAAACTCTCTCTGACAAAGCAGCGAGGTTTGTTGATCATAACTACGCAGGCTGACAGAAACTGGATCCCCTTAGAATGTCAAAAACTATGCCAATTATTGAAATCAGTAATTTTTTGTGTATACTGTGGCATCATTCTAGGTGAGGGTAGTATGCTGCTCAAGCCTAGGGACATACCTGCCTGGGACACATAATCAGAGAGCTCAATCATGTCTCTCTTCATGTAGTCCAGTAAAGTATGTCTGAGGTCATTCACTCCAACATGAACTATGACAGAGTCATAATGGTACTTGCTGCTGAGAGACACGAGTTCATGCGTGATCTCACAAATCCTGGCACCAGACAGGCAGATGACCATGACTTTCTCCTTATCTAACCTGGAGAGTGGGACATCCGTGTGTCCTCACTATAGACTGTCCAATGACAAGAAAAAAATTTTTTTGACCGTTATGCCTTACGGGCTTGGTAGGTGAGACCGTGGTGTTAGTGTGTCATGAGAACCTCTGCGTATGTTGATTTGTGTTTGATGTGTATTATATGTATGAGTAGTGTTACTATGTGCATAAGTAGTGGTGGGTAGGTTGGCATCCTCTTCATTGTTACTGTTTTGAGTACGAGAGAGCAGGGATTCAAGATTCTTGGCATAGATACATCTCTCGAATGCTATACTAGACTGAGTTATTAGTATAGGGTTGTCAGTGTACATGAGGCAGTTCCTACACTGCCTCAGGAGACCCAAGTCAACAAAATTGACAGGAAGAAACAAGGATAGTCCAACTGTCAATAATGCTTGGTTGAAGAACTGTTATCACAAGGGGGGGGGCTTTTCAGGCCTGATCAAGGAGGTGCTCAGGGATGGATATTTCTGCCAGGGTTTTTTTTTTACTGGTGGTTTAAGTCACAGCTCATTAGCAGTATTTCTTAGGCCAGAAAAGTATTAAGGATGAGGACTACACTAATGTGCTACAGCTGTGTATATGGGAAAATTTGTTGAATTTATCTGTCCTGCTATGGCGCACAATTGAGCGGCAGTGCACAGTGCAGTGTGATGCGCAAACCAGCAGAAATCTGCTTAAACACCAGAAGCTAAATACTTGAAATAAACTTCAAAAAGACCAATGAGGATGCTTACTGTAAGCCCTAGACCATGCATCTGTCACTAGACAGGTTCCAGTCAGCACAATTCTCTCACTAGAGTGCAGAAGGGCCCTTTCCAGTCAAAGATGGCCTGGCAGATGTGCTCAGAACAAACAGCCACTACAAACAGACCCAGATGCAGCAAGCCTGCATCTGGTGACTATACTACAGCTACTAGCTACACTAGTTTAGTCAGGAAACACCAGAGAATGTTTAACACAGCAGAAAAATAGTAGTGAGACACTAAAACATTTTAACAGCAGAAAAACAGCAAGGAGACTCTAAAGAATGTTTTAAATGGCAAACAAGTCCGTTATTTTAACACTGCCTGGCGGGAAAACAAGCACGAGCAGGTTACTTTGCTGCAGTGAAACGTACCAGCAAATACTTAAACAGTGAAAATAGCAAAAAGAGCTTTGCAAAAAGTGCAGACAGCAGTAAAATATGATTTAACAGGCACAATAAGGCAGACAACTGCAGTACAATAGTGCAGTTCAGTGCACACAGTATTAAAGTAGGCTGCAGACAATAAAAAGTGCAGTACAATAGTGCAGTTCAGTGCACACAGTATTAAAGTAGGCTGCAGACAATAAAAAGTGCAGTAACTAGTATAATCAAGCAAAAAAAAAAAAAAAAAAAAAAAAAAACAGGCAACCCTCAGAAGCCTCTAGTCATCTGGTATCTTAGCTCAGAGTTGTGGCTGATAGTCCACCTTAGTTCATCTTGGTACAAATAAACGGAAACCTGCTCAAATGCAGGGCTCAAATACCAGAAGCTAAAAACTTATAAAAAAAATCTTTAAAAAGGTTGAAAAGGACCAGTGAGGATGCTTATTTCAAGCCTTAACCAGCCACCTTTAATCAGTCAGCACACTTCTCTCACTAGTGCAGAAGGGCCCTTTCCAATCAAGGATGGCCTGGCAAATGTGCTCAGAACAAACAGCCCTTACCATACCTCTCAACTGTCCAGATTTTTGTTGAATGTCCATTTTTTTGCCTCTTATTTTAGGCCTGTTTTTTCATAAATTTGTGTTTTTCCTGGCAAATTAGTGGCAAATCATTAAAGATTAAAGTTAGAAAATAACAAAAGTCATTTGATTTTCAGACTTCGTACCCTTCAAAAAAATTCATGCTAATGCAAAACCTGTTATTCTATCAGCTTTCTATGTTTGTAAGAGCAATATTTAAAAACTCCCCTATTTTTGGGCCTTTGATCCACTTTTCCTTATGGCTTTGTCCAGATTTCTTGCTCAAAGAGGTTGAGAGGTATGGCCCCTACAGACAAACCCAGATGCAGCAAACCTGTATCTGGACTATGCTACAGCTACTAGCTACACTAGTTTAGCTGGGAAACACTAGAGAATGTTGCATTTCTGTTATACTAATAGTTGCTGTCACAGACTCAGAAGAGAAAACTGGTTATTAACAGCTGGCACTTAACAGCTGTTTTAAGCTCTACAGTGTTGCAGTGCTCTGTGAAGTCTGTGCAAGTGTGTGCTTACATTCATTCTTTGTTACCTGTGACTCTGGCTGTACCTCTTGGTTGCAGACACTTACGGGTCCGATGGTTTCGTCGCAGCCTTTATTGGCACTGTCTCTACAGGTAGAGTCTCCTTCGGCACCGTTGGTGCAGACTCCTTCAGCTCTGTCCTTGCTGATGCTGTCAACCTCCGGGATACTGCCCTCTACGGTGCAGACACCTTCAGCACAGACATGCTGTTCGGTGCAGTCTCTTTCGGGACCATCACTACTGGTGCAGACACCTTCCTCGATGGCACCGTATCCATCTGTGCAGACATTTGCCACACTGCCCTTTATGGTGCAGACACCCTCGACACCTGTGGCACTGCCTTTGTCGGCGCAGATAACCTCAACACCATTCTCCTTGGTGCAGACACCCTTTGTTCGGGCTCTGCACCACACGAACTAGCAAGGACTAAGTATTCTCCTTCCTTGGATCCGTTTGTGGGAAGCCAGTATAGCCCTTTTTTAGACAGGCCAGAATCTCCTTCAAGTCTCTCTCTGAGGTCGATGAGGAGCCTCTCAGAACAGGATGTGTTGCGGCTTGTCAACCATTTGCTTGTGGCCAGGGGTCTCTCTCAACTGTCTAAAGCTGCATTCCCTCTTCCAGGTGACCATATTTCTCTACAGACTCCAACTTGTACTCCTCTTTCGACTTCCAGGGAAGCAGCAAAGCCCCTTCCTCCAACAGCAGCTTCCCTTCCTTCAACACCAACAGTGGACCTCACTTTGGAGCCGGAGTCGTCCTTGTGGCTGTCTGTACACTGGGCTCTTAGGCTAGTGGCTGTGCTGTGGGGGTAGGCATTCTTGGTTTCATGCCAATTTTATCTATGGCACCCTCCGGGAATCCTCCTCCCCTCACGCTCCACAGTCCTCTTGAGACTCCTGGTCTGGGGGTCGGCTCATTGGTGCAGGGTATGACCCCTGGTTCTGAGGTTGTCATGCACTGTTCAGGGCTCCCATCCCTCCTCTTGGCAGTCCAGCCTTCCAGGCCATGTAGGGGGCACTTGCCTCCACTGGCAAAACCTCCCTGTCAGAGTCTTCGTCCCCCTCTGTGCAACAACTGTCGCAAGCCACAACCACCAGACCCCAGGCACAAGGGCCTCAGGTTTCTCCCCCTCAGGAGATTCCCCTCTTTGTAATCTTCCCCAAAGCTCCCCACTGAAGAAGTTCCTTGCAAGGCTTTGTGCAAGAGGAAGCACCTGGATTCCACTGAGGAGTCTTTGACCAAAGGTACGGACTTTGATTGGCAAGGGTCTCCATGGTCACCCTCTGATGAGGTGTCCTTTGGTGACATCCTCAGGATCATAAGACAGAGGGGTGACTGGAAGTCCTCCAACCCTTCCTCAGAGGAATCCATATTCCTGCAGGCCTTTCATGCCTGGCCCTCTACCTCCTGGGTTACCCCACCGGCCTATGAGCTTGTCCAGCTCATCATCCAGCATGCATGGAAGGCTCCTGACACCTTGGAAGCTATACCTCTGAGGCCTGACAAGATTTTATCTCCCCCTGCTGAGCATCCCCTTTAGACAAAAGGTCTTCCAGTAGATGCCATGGTGGTGGCGGCTGCAACCAAAAAAGGCTTAGCAAAAGAGAGCCAGACTGTCCATCCGCCCAACAAGAATTCCCAGGCGAAGCGTGCGTTTACTTCATCGAACTTCGCTGTAACATCCTTGAACTACTTGGCACACTTTACAAGGCTCCAGAGGAACCTCATCAACCAACTCTCTGAAACTTTGGCAGGAGCTGTTGCTGATGAGGTGCGCAACAACGTAGCTTCTCAGATAGCAACCCTAGAATCTATATCCAATTCTTCCATGTGCCTTATTTCACACGCAATAGAAGGAGCAGCTAGAGCGGCAGGTGCAGGTATAGTCAAGAGACATCATGCCCGAATGCGCCTTTGTGGACTCCTTTAAGGCTTCCTTTATGAATGCCCCTATCGAGGCTGCTTCATTGTTTGGCCCTAAGGTTAAAGATATGCTGGCAAGGTGCAAATAAGATGGCAAGACCCTGTCTGCCATTGGTATCGAGCACTCCACCCCTCAACGATTCTACTCCAGAAGTCAGAGGAGCGGGAAGATGTGGCACAGAAAATCACAGGACTCTTTCCATGACACACATGCCGAGTTCTCCCCTAGAGGCAGAGGGGGAAACTCAAATGGAAGATGCCCCTTTCGGGGCAGTGGAGGTCCATGAAATTGGAGTTCCAGAGATGCTTTCTCTGGGCAACCCTACCAGCACTCGTGAAGCGTTGCCTGACTGCTCACCTCTGGAAGCGGTTGGGGGTCGTTTTTCCTTTTACCCCACTGCCTGGCAAACCATAACCACTGATTATTGGGTACAATGGATAATATCCAGAGGCTATGGCGTTCCCTTCCATCTCTGTCTCTCATCATCCAGAGACTTACCCGACATCCCACCCAGTCAAAGGGAAGCAGCAGCACACAAAACCCGAAAGCTGCTACAAAAAGAGAGTCATCCAAACGGTCCCCCTAGGCCAGATAGGACCCGGTTTTTACTCAAGGTTCTTTTTAGTGTCAAAAAAGACAGGGAACTAGAGACCGATTCTGGATCTCCGCACACTAAACAAATTTGTAAAAACAGAGGAAATTCCGGATGGTCACGGTTCAGTCTATCCTTCCTCTTCTGTAAGAAGATTGGATGTGCTCTGTAGATCTTCAGGATGTGTATTACCATATAAAAATGGACAAGCACTCAAGAAGATACCTCCGCTTCTGCATAGGAGCCAGTCACTACCAATTTCGAGCACTGCCCTTTGGTCTCTCTACAGCCCCCAGAGTGTTCACCAAATGCATGGCAGTGGTCATTGCTCAGCTGCGACTTCAAGGATTCCAGGTATTTCCATACCTAGACGACTAGCTTCTTACTGCCCCCACCAAGTGTCTACTGGAATAAGCCCTAGACTACACTCTTCTCACAGCTCAGCACCTGAGAATCACTATAAACTGGGAATCACTATAAACTGGGAGAAGTCCAACACGACCCCGGCACAATCTTTAGAATTCATCAGGGTTCTGTTTGACACGAATTGCACAGCATCTCTTCCAGATCACAGACTTCAAAGAATAAGACAACAGTTTCAGCTGCTAATCTGTCACCACAAATCTTCTGCTCGCCCCATACTCTAGCTCTTGGGGTCAATGGCAACCTCGATCACCATTGTTCCTCTGGCCAGATTCCACATGAGACTTCTTCAGTGGCTACTTCTCACTCATTGGTACCCTCTACAACATCCTTTGTCTTTTCAGATAAGTGTAACTCAGAGATGCAAGCAAGATTTGCTCTGGTGGATATTTCGAAATCCCCAACAATGGTCTCGCCCCTTCAGCCGAAAGCCACGGTGACCACAGATGCCTCCCTGATTGGGTGGGGGTGGCTATGTCAGGGAAACTCGGTCTAAGGCACCTGGTCAGAGACAGAGGCCAATTTGCATATCAGTGTCCTGGAACTGAGTGCGGTGCTATTAGCATTGCAAACATTCCACTCGATCCTTCTGTCAGGGTCTATTGCGATTCGATCAGACAACATGTCAGTGGTCTGGTACATGAAACAAGCAAAGGGGCACCAGATCTTATCCATTATGTCGAGAGGTCTTGAGAATATGGCAATGGACAATAGCTTCCAACCGCTTTCTAATTGCAACGCACATTCCCGGGATCTCCAACATGATAGCGGACAAATTGAGCAGGTGCATTCTACAATCTCACGAGTTGTCCCTCAGTCCTGTGATAGCAACAAAAATTTTCAGCCGCTGGGGCCAGCCTTGCTGTGACATATTAAACTCCCCAATCAACTACAAGTGCAGCAACTATTTTGCTCTGATTCCCCCTCTGGGACAGTCACCAAGAGACGCTGTAGTCAACACTTGGCCCTCTGGTCTGCTTTATACTTATCCTCTTCTACCCCTCTTCTTCCAATTTCTGAAGAAAACACGGCAGTTGAAGAGCAAAGTGATCCTCATTGCTCCATATTGGCCTTGACAAGTTTGGTTCCCTTCCTCTGGCCTCACCTGCTAGATCGACCATGGATTCTCAATCCATCCCCAACGCTGATCTCCCATCTGTAGGGTCTGACTCACCTCAATCTAACAAACCTGAAGCTGACAACTTGGTTTCTCCACTTCCTATGACTGCCAGGCAGGATAACCTCTCTTCCCCAGTGCGCAATATTCTTATTGCATGTAATAAATCATCCACCAGGCTAATCTATCTCAGCAAATGGAAAAGGTTTACATTATGCACAGTGAACAAACAATTGGACCCCTTGTCTGCCCCAGTTTCGGTGGTATTAGATCACTTATCAAATCTTTTTCAATCTGGGGTGTCCGCCTCTACTCTGTGTTCATTTAGCTGCCATTTCTAATTTCCACATTGGCTTTTAGGACTCTTCACTCATGTCACACAGACTCTGTAAGACTTTCTTGAAGGGCGTTTTTCACCTAAAACCTCCCTTTAGAGAACAAGTGCAACCTTGAGATTTGGCCTTGGTTCTACAAACCCTAACAGCTCCCCCCTTTGAACCTGTGTCTTCATGTGATTTAAAGTACCTCTCTTGGAAAACTTTGTTTCTGGTTGTAATCACATCAGTCAGACGTCTATCAGAACTTCAAGCCTTATGCACCAAACGTCCCTACCTTATTTTCCATAAGGATAGAGTATCACTGAGAACTAATTCTTCCTTTTTATTGAAAGTGTTGTCAGAGCAGTCTGTCAACCAGTCTATTGACCTCCCAGTATTTTTTCCTATTCATTCTAACAAGGGAGAGTATTGCCTGCACTCCCTAGATGTTCACAGGCAAATACAATTTTATATGGACAGAACAAAATCTACCCGTAAATCAGACCAACTATTTCTGGTCTTTTCTGGACCAAGGCTAGGTCATCCTGTCTCTAAAGTTACATTGGCGTCATGGTTGAGAAATTGCATTACCTTTGCCTACAACAAGAACAACATCACCTTGCCTCACAGAGTGAAAGCACATTCTACAAGGTCTATGGCACCTTCAGCAGCTTTCCATACTAGGGCTTCCCTCAATGGTATTTGCTCAGCTGCGACCTGGGTCAAACCCCATACTTTTATCCTTCATTACAAATTAGATTTGGCCTCCAGAGGAAGAAATTCTTTTGGTTCCATGGTGCTCAGGAATGTCCTTTCATGAGGGCCTCCCAGGGAATACAGGTAGCTGGGGACCCTGTCCCATCAGTAAGGAATGAACGAAGATTAACATCATAGAGATAAAGAAGTTATGTCTTACCATAACGTTCCATCTGTGTTGTTGATCTTCCTTCATTCATTCATTACTCACCACCCTCTGTCCCCCTCCAGAGATTCCTGGTTGATCTCATATGTTCTTTTCTCCATTATTGTAGGTCTTTTATGACCAGAGGTGGCCTCTACTTTTGTCTTTCAACTTGCAAACTCAATCTGAGGTAACTGTGCAGAGGATTCTGGGTAGGATCTTGGCTCAAGAGTTTTTGGCTGACCCGAGCTTGGTATGAGGCTGGTTCGGTTCCTTGGATGGAAATGATAACCCATCAGTAATGAATGAATGAAGACAACACAGATGGAACGTTATGGTAAGACATAACTTCTTTATCTCTATGATGTTAATCTTCGTTCATTCTTGGAATAAAATTCCTGTATCAGTCAGGTCTATCGCACACCTTCATCCTTTCAGACCATTACTAAAAGATTTCCTCTCTGCCTTCTGACTTTGTTCCTGCTCCACATCTGGGACATAGCCCTTTAACACCCTTCATCATCTTTAAATCACTAAATCACTTAATCTTCCCATTCCCTTGTAATAGATCACTTTATTGTAGTTCTTAAACTACTTCTATACCTATTTGTAATTAGCACAACCAAATTACTGTTCCATTATGACTTCTCTGTTAACGCATAAACTTGCTTGTCTCCTCTAATACATCACTCTGTTGTATTTCTTAAGTTATTGCTACCCATCTTGTACACCAGTCTTCTATCTGTAAAGTTTCGGTACAAGACTTGTAAATTTAATGTCTTTGAATATCAATGCGGATTTTATTATACTGTTATGCTATGTATTCACTGAAACTGCATTTTAAAATTTGTTGTAAATATTGATTGCATTAAATATGATACCTTGGCGAAGAAGAAGTGGTATTGTCAGAGAGATGAAGAAAGTAGACAGGAGTATAAGGAGATGAGGTGCATGGCAAAGAGAGAGGTGGCGAAAGCTAAGGATAAGGTGTATGAAGAGTTGTATAAAAGGTTGGACACTAAGGAGGGAGAAAAGGCTCTGTACCGATTGGCTAGACAGAGGGACCGAGCTAGCAGGTAAGGGTGATAAAGGATAATGAGGGAAACACAAGCGAGGAGAGTGTGTTGAGAAGATGGAAAGAGTACTTTGAGAGGCTGATGAATGAAGAGAATGAGAGGGAGAAGAAGGTTGGATGATGTGCGGATAGTGAATCATGAAGTGCAGTGGATTAGCAAGGAGGGGAAGTAAGGATAGCTATGAAGAGGATGAAGAATGATAAGGCTGTTGGTCCAGATGACATACCTGTGGAAGCATGGAGGTGTTTAGGTGAAATGGCAGTGGAGTTTTTAACTAGATTGTTTGTTTAATGAAATCTTGGAAAGTGAGAGGATGCCTGAGGAATGGAGAAAGTGTTTTGGTACTGATCTTTAAGAATAAGGGTTATGTGCAGAACTGTAGTAACTACAGAGGGATTAAATTGATTAGTCCCAGCATGACGTTATGGGAAAGAGTAGTGGAAGCTAGGTTAAGAAGGGAGGTGATGATTAGTGATCAGCAGTATGGTTCCATGCCAGGAAAGAGCACTACAGATGCAATGTTTGCTCTGAGACTGTTGATGGAGAAGTACAGAGAAGGTCAGGAGGAGTTGCATTGTGTCTTTGTGGACTTAGAGAAAACATATGACAGGGTGCCTAGAGAGGAGCTGTGGTATTGTATGAGGAAGTTGGGAGTGTCAGAGAAGTATGTAAGAGTGGTACAGGATATGTACGAGGGTAGTGTGACAGCGGTGAGGTCTGCGGTGGGAGCGACAGATGCGTTTAAGGTGGAGGTGGGATTACATCAAAGATCAGCTCTGAGCCCTTTTTTATTTGCAGTGGTGATGGACAGGTTGACATGAGATCAGACAGGAGTCTCCGTGGACTATGATGTTTGCAGATGACACTGTGATCTGTAGTGAGAGTAGGGAACAGGTGGAGGAGACCCTGGAGAGGTGGAGATATGCTCTAGAGAGAAGAGGAATGAAGGTCAGCAGGACTAAGACATAATATATTTGTGTGAATGAGAGGGAGGATAGAGGAATGGTGAGGATGCAGGGAGTAGAGGTGGTGAAGGTGGATGAGTTTAAATACTTGGGATCAACAGTTCAGAGTAATGGTGAGTGTGGAAGAGAGGTGAAGAAGAGAGTACAGGCAGGATGGAGTAGGTGGAGAAGAGTGTCAGGAGTGATTTGTGACAGACGAGTACCAGTAAGAGTGAAAGGGAAGGTCTACAAGAGGGTAATGAAACCAGCTGTGTTATATGGGTTGGAGACTGGCATTGACAAAAAGGCAGTAGTCAGAGCCGGATGTGGCAGAGTTAAAGATGTTAAGATTTGCACTGGGTGTGACGAGGGTGGACAGGTTTAGGAGTAAGTATATTAAGTTGGAAGGTTTGGAGACAAAGCCGGAGAGGCAAGATTACGTTGGTTTGGACATGTGCTGAGGAGGGATGCAGAGTATATTGAGAAAAAGATGCTAAGGATGAAGCTGCCAAGTAACCGGAAAAGGGGAAGGCCTAAGATGAGGTTTATGGATGTGGTGAGAGAGGACATGCAGGTGGTTGGTGTGACAGAGCAGGATGCAGAGGACAGGAAGAAATGGAAACGGATGATCCGCTGTGGTGACCCCTAACGGGAGCAGCCGAATTTAGAAGAAGATTAAATATGATACCTTGGAGCTTTCTTCCCTGGCCACTGCTGAAAAAGGGCACTTGTGCCCTGTCAGACTTTCCAGAAAACAAATGTCAATAATTTTTATTTATTTTATTTTATTTATTTATTTATTTGGGTGACTGTAACTAAAAATTGCTGACAAATGTGGCTGTGTACTTTCACATACTGCAGGTAAAATTCAACACTCGTGTTCAGTCCTTTTGCTGGACCACCTGCCACATGTCACTCAACGTGGAGGACTAAATCCCCCTTCTCAGATGGCTTAGCCATGTATGAACCTGTCAACCATCCTCCCCCCTCCCCAAGTGGGCGGCTTCATAACCTGCACCTCCTATTGTAATCTAAGCCAACTTGTCCATCAGCTCTTCAAGCCAGATGGTCAGATATAGTTTTGATAATGGGCAGTATACATGTATGGGAAAAATGCTTGCCATACAGAGGCTCTTACTTTGTTAGGACTATTGAGCTTTTTAAAATTAATATAGTAAATTAATGCAATAAAACCAAAAATACTACCTGGATTCTTATCAGCTATCCCAGCAAAATTATCTTTACATTCTACCTACCAGATACCTTAAGTGCTCATACACCAGTTCATACTAACATGTGATCATTGGTTAAAACTTTATCCACTCCTTTAGAGCATTTTTTTAGGCAATGCCAAAAAGACAAAACCACTAACATAGTGAGAAAAATCACCAAGCAAACTTAAGGTGTTCAATGCTAGGAGCCAAACACAAACCTCCACCCCCCTTCAAGTCGTCCTCACTCTCAAGCATGTAGACATCTGTGCTGTGACTGAGACTTGGCTAAAAGCTGGAGAAAGTACTCGGACAGTGCAAGGCTGCAGTGCCTTCCACACATTTAGACCAGCAACAGCACAGACTGCGGCCAAAGCCAGAGGTGTTTTGATCTACATTAGCAGCAAACATAGCTCTAAGTTGGTTAAACACAGTGATGATATGAAGCTCTTACATGTGCAGATTACCATAGATGAGGTCCCTCGCCATATCATGGCTAACTGCAGGTCAACATCTATACTCTTAGAGTCTTATGACTCTTATCTAAACCTGCTAGAGGTGCTTAACCATCCAACCCAAACACCCTGTTTATAGGTGACTTTAACAACGGTTTACTATTAAAAATTCGAACGGCACTCCGTTGACTGTGCTATAGTCAGCAATGGAAGTTCAAAAACGTCGAATGTCGAAGTCAAAAAATCAAACCAGGAACGGTTTTAACATGGGTCGAGGTAGGTGTTCAGTATTATTCTGAACTACAAACATCTTCCCTACCCTGACCCATGTTAAAACCCATTCCTAGATTGTTTTTTTGAGTTCGCAATTATCATTTTCGAACTTCCGTGTTCGACTGTAGTACAGTCGACGGAGTGCCGTTCGAAATTTTAATAGTAAACCTTTAACAACTCCTGTATAGTCTGGGAAACTTACACTGCCTCTGTCTCACAGGCACTTTATTAACACAAATACCATTGGACAGATAGTGTATGCTCCAGCCAGAGGATCAAACATACTGGATCTGGTATTCACCATCATGGGAGTGTGTTACAAACATACCCACCCACCCCCATGTCACATTCTCACCAGTGAAGTTGGATCACAGAACTGTCTCCTTTGAAGTAAAAAAACAACTTGGAAAACTCCGCTAAACCTAGTAACAAGTAGAAACTATTCTAAGGCAAACTGCTTAACCCTGAGATCACAGCAGAATTATTCAGTCCCCCCTATATAAAGATATGAATGCCTGCATAGAGGCTGCCGTAGCAACCAGAAGTAATCCCAAAACGATTCCACTAGTGGTTTTGTTTTCTGTGTTTCTTATCTAAACAGGGCATATAATAAAAGAAGAAAACTCGTGTCCAAAACCAGGAAGAGCAACGCCTTTTTTTTTTTTTTTTTTAATTTCCCCAAATCTTTTGGGTTTCTAATACCATGACGGGAATGGACCCCATTCCCAAGTCGAAGTATGATTAAAGTTCGTGAAATTAGTATTGTTTCAGTCTTTGATGTCAGCCAGAAGTGTTCTTCACAGCACCTACAATGTGCCCAGTAATGACTCGTCCTGCAATTTGTACGGAGTTGCATGTGTTTGGTAACATATCTATATATGATTGTAGATTCTTTTTTATAAGACCCATTGCTCCTACTACTATTGGAGCTGTCTGGGTATCTTCCACATTGCTCTCATTTCTGCCTGCAAATCATGATATTTTGTGAATTTGTGTCTCTCTCTACGCAAGACACTGTAGTCATTGGGTGTGGCGATTTCAATGATCAATGCTACTTGTGTCTTCTTTTCGTGGACCACTATATCCAGTTTTCTACCATCTATCTTTTGAACTGTTGGTAATGGGTGATCCCATGTGATGTAGACTTCATCATTTTCCATGATGCTTTGTGGCTCATTTGCCAGTGTTTTTCAGTAACTTCAGTACCATAATATTTACACAGTGCAACTTCCTTTAAGACAAGTGCTGTGTTATACAACTAAACAAGAAACAAGGCCAACTATGAGGTCAGGATAGCCTTGCAAGCTAAGGACGGTCACATGGCTTTCTTCACCCATGTCTAGAACCTTAAAGGTAAAACACAGCAGTCTGCTGAACTGATGGTGAACAGTACCAGTTTTACCAATCAGAATAACCTAGCAAATCTACTGGTTGATAAATTCAACTCAAACTACACCACCCCACCCCACTTCTGCCCACCTCCACCAGGTAAAATCCTCCAACATACTATTCACAACTATTTGCAGGGCGTAGGTGCTGGCAGCACTCACTAAAGCCAAGAATACCATCTACACGAGTCCTGACAACATCCATGGTTGTGACTTGAACAGTGTAAAAAACAACCTGTCAAGACCCCTTGATGTGCTATTCAACTACAGCCTTGAAACAGGCTATGTTCCAAGTGAATGGAGGACCACAACAATCATTTCCTCCACAAGGGTGGACCATCATTTGACCAGTGAACTACAGACTCATCAGTCTAATAAACTTAATTTGTTCCATGACTTTGCTTATTAGCATGGAAATCATAAACAAGCATATGGCAACCTACAGACACCAGACCCATTCCAGTTTGACTTTAAGGGAAGGTCATACCTACTTAACCTGGAAAACCTCTTTGAGAGGGTCATCAAGACAATGGATGAAGGTAAAACAGTGCATGCTGCATAACTTGACATAGCCAAGGCATTTGATACAATACTCTACTCAGACATTGTCGACAAGCAATCTGAATTGGGCATAAATCACTACAAAATGTGCTTGTGTTGTGTATCTGAATAAGACGATGAGGCTTGGGTGTTCATTTAAGTAGTTTATTACATACAAACACACCCGGATGGATGGCAGGAACATTAAACTTTAACTAACTGTGACTACTATACACATGCATGCTTTCACTCTGGCTGCTCACTCAAAATAAACACCAAACTGGACGTCCACTAGTACTCTACAACAATAACCAAAGGTAGACACAGAAGACTCGTCACTGCACTTTAATAGAAGATAAAACAGTAGTACTACTGTTTTGTCTTCTATTAAAGTCCAGTGTCGAGTCCTCTGTGCTCATTCAAAATGGCACTCTTGCTTGCACATACTTAGTACTTGTATGCACGTGCCCACTGACTGGAATGCTTCTTAAAGGTACATCACACACTGTGATCTACATCCTCCCTATTTACTGAGCTGTTCTCACATTGACAATGATATTTGAATAGGCATGCAAATTATGCAGACAGTAATAAACCAGTCATGTCCAGGTTGACATGCATCTGGAACTAGGTCTGGAAATGCAACCTGATCTTGTAATGTAATAGTTAGGACTGGGTTTAGCAACAGGGACAGTCACTGGAGAATATTCTGCTTTAGGACTCTCAGGTATATTCTCCGGAACAGGGATTGCTGATGGAATGTCCCCTGGAACAGGAATATTGGACAAGTCACTCTGAGAATTAGTCTTTATTACAGGCAAGATGCTGTAACACTGGCTTGGACACCAGTAATAAATGCTTCAAATTTTGCCTAAATTCCATTCCTTGTGATTCCACAATGTACAATCTCTGCTCTTGACACAAATTTTTCACATATCCAATCTGATCAAAACCTTTTGTTGTCTGCATCCTCACTATCTCCCCTTCTTTTAATGGATTGAGTGATTTGCTGGTCTTACCGTAGTAGGACTTCTGGGACAAATGATTTTCAAGAGTTATGCTTTTACTACCGTGTTGTTTTTAGCACATGGAGCCAATAAATTGCTACCGATTAGGATTGGTAATGTGGTTCTGGTTTGTCTCGACATAAATGTCTGAGCAGATGAACCAAGATGATTATCATGAGAAATGTTTCTGAGATTGAGCAAGTTTAGAAAAACATTGGTATTGTCACGTTTGGATCTCTCCAACAGCTGTTTTGCACTTTGGACTGCACGTTCAGCCAAGCTTTTTGACTGTGGGCATTTAGGACTACTCGTAATATGAACAAAGTCCCATGTTTCAGCAAATTTCTTGAACTGCTGACTTATAAACTGCACCATTGTCAGAAATAACTCTGTGTGGACTACCATGGACAGAAAAATGTCTCTTCAGTTTAGTAATGACAGTATTGGACATTAGGTTGTGAAGTAGGTCAATCTCAAACTAATTTGAATAAGAGTTTACTAACACCAAGTAATGTTGACCATTCCACTGAAAGATATCTGTGGCTGTCGACCAAGGTAGTGCAGGAATCTGGTTTAACTGAAGTTGTTCTTTTTGTTGATGCGGTTTAGTACTGTTACAGACAGAGCAAGAAGAAAGTTCTTTCTCAATATCTTTTGACATAGAAGGGTAAATTACTAGTCCTCTCGCCCTTCTTTTGGTAGAATCAGTTCCTGGGTGGCCACAATGGAAGATCTTAATATATTCTTATTGCAAGGATTTTGGAATAATCACTTTTGGTCCTTGCATGATGATACTATTTCCTGATAAAATCTCTTCTCTGTAGGAAAAATACTGCTGCACATGTGCTGGTAAACAAGATTGTTTTGAAGGCCATCCATGACTGATGAAGATGTTGAGCTTTTGGTGAATTGGGTCTGATGCTGTGTGAGTTCTGAACTCGTCATGACTTGTGGAAGAAAAATGTCTCACTTCCATGACTTATCAGGTGTCTCATTCTCATGCTGTTCTATGGTTTTCTTGAACGATCGAGATAAGGTATCGGTAAGATAAAGAAGTTTGCCTTTTGTGTAAACAAGATTGAAACTGTACTCTTGCAATTTGAGTATCGTGTTGCAATCTCACAGGAGCTATGTGCATAGGCTTTATCAAAGTAATGACTAGAGGTTGGTGGTCAGTTTCTGTCTGGATAGGCCGGCCATAAATATCATGGAATTTCAAACATGTAAACACAATTGCCAAGTAGTGTTTCTCAATCTGGGCTCACTGCATCTCTGTTTGGGTGAGAGTTCTCGATGCATAGGCTAATGGTCTACCCTCTTGAAAAATGACTGCACCTAGACTAAATTGTGAAGCATCACAGGAAAGAGTAACTGGTTTGTGAACATCATGGTATCTGAGAGTTGGTGGACTGGGAGTTCTTTGTTTCAGGACATCAAATGCTCTTTGGTTTTTTTTCTAACCATGACCAAGATACATCTTTGCATAGCTTCTTGTAGCCTGAATTTGCACTTCTGAGGATTCAGCTTAAGATTCACTTCACGTGTTCTTTCCAAAACTTTCTTGAGGTTTCTGTCATGACTAGCTTCACCATTACCTCCTACTTGGAATATCATCTACTATAGTAGCGCACACATACCCAGAAAAATTTTATGTTATGTAGTCCAATTTCCCCTACATTCTTACTCACGGGTTCGGAGCCGAATATCGGCTCCGACTCTGCCAACTTTTTATTTACTAGCTCGAAGTCTCCCATTGGCTGGGCTAAGCAGGTATCTCATGCTGCACTGCTCCATATCCCCAGATCTCGTTTGCCGCTCGTGGAGCTAGGACGTGGTCTCGCTTGGCTTTGGCCAAGTACCTTCTTTTTTCAATTTCTCTCGAGAAATTTCTAGTTGTTTAACCACAAAAGCTATTTTAATAGCTATTTCTTCTTGTTGCGTGTTTGCAGTGTGTTTATATTTGTGTAGTCGGTATCCCTCACTGTTCCGGTGGGCTAGGCCCGTTTGACTTAGAGGACCTAGTCCTCCTTCCTGTGTAGAGTTTCTTTCCCTTGGGTTTGTTCTTTGTTATTGGTCTAAGCCTGTTAGTGTTTTCCCTTGTGGTTAGTGTTTTGTGAATTGTAAGAACCATCTTACTTGGAGGTTCTTGGTTCCCTTTGTGTGTACTGTGATTGGTCGTTTTTCCCGCCCTTGCTGCTTTCTTCAGGCTAAGTAGCGTTCTGTGGTATTGTACAATATGTCTAAGGATCAGAAGGAACATAAACCTTCCGGGTTTAAAAAATGTTCTAAGTGTAATTACAATATGTCCATTACAGATGGACACTCCGTATGTGTTTATTGCCTAGGAGCAATTCATTTGCAAGAGTCTTGTAGCTTCTGTCACGCCTTCAGTCCGAGGGTGCTCCAGGAGAGAAAAAATAAACTAATATTGAAGGGACTTCTAAAACCTTCGTTTGAAGAGTCTTTAGACTTGACTTCTAGTTCTCAGTCCAAGTCTAAAGCTTCGAAGGCGACGAAAAGATCTCCGGCTCCGTCTGTATCTTCGGAGCCTCCGGAGAAAATCTCTAAACTGGACTCTACCTCCTCGGCTCCTCTGTCCTCGGGGCCGCAGGAGGTATCTGTGGTAATGGAATCGGCGTCGGCTCCTGTTTTATTGGAACCCAATCGGAGCCGGTCGCCTAATGTTAAGCATGGCTCTCCCGAGAGGAGATCCCAATCTTCCCTCCCTGTCCTCCAAATCCTCCAGGCTTTCTGGTTTGGATGTCGATAGGGTGGTACAGAGGCTCCTGCAGTCGCCGGTGTTGGAAAAATTATTCTCGGCTCCGACCCAGTCGGCTCCGGAGCCTGTCCCGATGCTTGTGTCGATGGTTCCTCCTCCGAGCACTTCCTTGTCTTCGGAGGCGGAGTGCTCCGCTCCGAGTGATGTTCTTGCGCTGGCTCCGATACCCCTTAAGGGTTTATCGGGGCCAACTGCTCTGACCCAGTCGGCTCCGTCCACAGAGTTCGGCACGCTGGTTTCCTCAGTCGGGCCCAAGGGGGATACTTCGGGACACCTGTTGGTTCCGAGCCTCCCTCTCGGCACATCGGCTCGGGGGACCCCGGTCATGGCCTCGAAGGCCGGTCGGTCCTCTGATTCGGGGGGGACCTGCCTTCGAGGCCATGCAGAGCGCACTGGCCAGATCGTCAGTTACATCACCCGGATCGGTCATTCCGTCCCCTTCCACCCTGGCTAGAGCCTCTGATGTCCCCCTATCCATAGATGGCAGAGCCCAAAGGTCTGGGGATACACCCATGAGCGGTCCCCAATTTTCTGAGGGCCCCTCAGAGTCTGTGCCTGAGGAGCCCCCTAGAAAGACGTTGTGCAAGAGGAAGCACATAGACTCCCAGGACGAGTCTCTCACTTCTGATACTGACCTCGAGGAGTCCGAGGGGTCCCCCAAGTCGTCCTCTGACATCTCTTTTTCTGACATCCTGGAGATATTGAGACAGAGTGGCGACTGGCCGTCCAAAACCCCCTCTGAGGAGGAGTCTGTATTCCTCAAGGCCTTTGGTGCTCAACCCTCCGCCTCCTGGGGGTGTCCACCCTTCGACAAGCTCTTGGATTTAATTTGTCGAAGGGTGTGGGAAAATCCTGATTCGGTGGAACCTGTACCCCGAAGGCCCAATAAGTTTCTTTCTGCCCCCCCCCCGGGAAAGAGTTTCTGTCCAAAGGGGTTTCTGTAGATGCCATGGTGGTGGCGGCGGCCACACAGCAGGAAGTAGCAGAGTCTTCTTCCTCCGTCCATCCTCCTAACAAGCAGTCTAGGAGCATGGACCGGTACGGGAAGCGTACCCTCTCGTCAACGACCTTCACCCTACAGTCACTGAACTATCTCTGTCACTTTACTCGGCTCCAAAGAGATCTCCTCAAGGAGTTAGGAGATACTGTAGCGGGTAACGTACCTGAGGCGATAGCGTACACGGTTAACGCCCAGGTGTCTACCCTCAATTCTGTTGTCAATTCGTCCATGAGGCTCATATATGCAGCCAAGGGGGCGAGTAGGGCAGCTAGTTCAGGGGTAGTCCTTAGGAGGCAAGCCTGGATGAGCCTGTGTCATTTCGCGGAGGCCTTCAAGTCTTCCTTCACTGACGCTTCCTTTGATGGATCCTCACTCTTTGGGACCAAAGTGAAAGACACCCTCACCAGGTGCGAGCAAGAGGGAAAGACCCTGTCTGCCATAGGGGTCTGTTTTTACCTTCCCTGGAGACCTTATCCCAAGGCTCAGAGGGGAGGGAAGATGTGGTTCAAGAAATCACAGAAGTTTTTCCCGGCCGCACAAGGTGAGTCCCCCTCCAGAGGCAGAGGAGGGGGAGGTTATTCTGGAAGACGCCGCCCTAGAGGTAGAGGAGGCCCCCGCAACTCGGGAGACCGTGATTCCTTTCGTGGTTCTTTCTACCATCGTTCCTGATGTGTTGCCCGACTGTGCTGTTCCGGAGCCAGTCGGGGGCCGCATATCGTTGTACCCGGAAGCCTGGAAAAGCATCACCCAGGATCGATGGGTATTACGAATAGTTTCCGGAGGTTACACCATCCCCTTTTCGTCAGATCCCCCTCCAGTCAGAAGAATCCCAGATGTTCCACCCAGTCAAAGGGATCACGCAGCATTAGAGGTTTCAAAGCTGCTAAAGAAGGGAGTCAGCCAACCTGTCCCCTCAGACCAAATCGGATTAGGGACTTAAGACTCTTTTTGGTGCCAAAAAGAACAGGGGACCTGAGACTCCTTCTAGATCTCCGCAGATTAAACCACTACGCTCTGAAGTCCAAGTTCCGAATGGTCATCCTTCAGTCCATTTTTCCGTTGCTGGAAAAAGAAGTATGGATGTGCTCCATCGACCTCAAGGATGCTTACTATCATATCAAAATGGACAGGGCATCCAGGAGTCACCTACGCTTCTGGCTGGGAGCCAGTCATTTTCAGTTTCGTGCCCTGCCCTTTGGTCTCACCACAGCCCCCTGGGTGTTCACCAAGTGTTTGGCGGTGGTGACAGCTCACTTGAGACGTCAGGGATTCCAAGCGTTTCTGTACCTGGATGACTGGGTCCTCACCGCCCCTACCAGGCATCTATTCATCCAAGCCAGGGATGCTACCATTATCCTCTGTCAACGACTAGGAATAACATTGAACTGGGAAAAATCTGCCTTGCTGCCCTCACAGCGTGTAACATTTATAGGCGCAGAGCTAGACACCGTTCAAATGCGGGCCTTTTTGCTGCACAAAAGGATCTGATTATTACAAAATCAGGTTCACGCTTTATTACCCCTCAGGAAAGTACAGGCGAGATGGGTTCTTCAGCTTCTGGGCACCATGGCAGCTACCATTATGCTAGTGCTGCTATTACACATGAGGCTTCTTCAATGGCTTCTCTTTGCCCAGTGGTCTCTCCAAAAACTCCCCCTTTCCCACCAGATCCTACTCACGGACCGATGCAAACAGGATCTCAGTTGGTGGCTGTGCTCCACCAATCTGAACGAGGGGAAACCGTTTGTCCCTCCATCACCTGTCGCCATGGTGACCACGGACGCCTCCCACATGGGGTGGGGGGGCATTATCTTGGCAGGACAGTCCAAGGCACGTGGCAAGATCACGAGGTACATCTGCACATCAGTGTCTTGGAGATGAGAGCGGTGTTATTGGCGTTGCGGGCACTTCAGAGTTCTCTTCCTCTGAGGACGATTGCAATACACTCAGACAACATGTCCATTTTTGGTACCTAAACAAACAAGGAGGAACCAGATCTTACCCCCTGTGCAGAGAGGCAATGCGAGTGTGGCAGTGGGCAGTGTCTTCCCAACGGTTTCTAGTGGCAATGCACATTCCGGGGAAGGCCATTGTGATAGCAGACAGGCTGAGCAGAGCTATTCTGATGCCTTACGAGTGGTCCCTGAACCGTCTGGTTGAGGATCAGATTTTCAGCAGGTGGGGTCAGCCTTGCTGCGATCTTTTTGCCAATCCCCTCAATGCCAAATGCAGCAACTACTTCACCCTGATCCCCCCACAGGGGGAGTCACCCAGGGATGCTCTAGTCCAGTTGGCCCTTCGGTCTGCTCTATGCTTTCCCTCCATTTCCTCTGTTACCAAGAGTGATTCAGAAAGCCATTTCCTTGGGAAGCAAGATGGTTCTAATTGCTCCACACTGGCCTCGCCAAGTCTGGTTCTCCTTTCTCCATCCATTCGCGGTGGACACTCCTTGGATTCTGGACCCAGTTCCTGACCTACTGACACACATGTCGGGACAGTTCCATCCCTCCCTGCGGACCCTCAGGTTGACAGCCTGGCTACTCCACTTCCATCGTTAGTCAGACTTCATCGTTTTTCACCTGAGGTGGTACTCATTTCATCCTCTTCTCATAAGTCCTCGACTAGGAAGATTTACTCAAGCAAATGGAAGAGATTCTCTATTTGGGCTCAGGCCCAAGGAATTGACCCTTTCACAGCCCCAATTGCTGCTGTCTTGGATTTCTTGTCCATGCTGTTTCAGCAGGGCTCTGCACCCGCTACCATACAAGTCCAGCTGGCAGCTATTTCAAACTTTCATAACTCCTATGAGCCTTCCCTTGTGGCCCATAAACTCTGTAAGGCCTTTCTAAAGGGCACCTTATTACTCCGGCCTCCTGTGTCTGAACCTACCATGCCCTGGGATCTAAACTTTGTTTTGCAAGCCCTTACTTCCTCACCTTTTGAGCCGGCTGCCACTGTGAGTTAAAATTTTTGTCATGGAAGGCAGCTTTCCTAATAGCCATCACATCAGCCAGATGGGTGTCAGAGATTCAAGCTCTCTCCATCAAACCCCCTTATTTAATTTTTCACAAGGACAGAGTTTCTCTCAGACCCAATCCGTCCTTTCTCCCGAAAGTAACATCATCTGTTAATCTCAATCAGTCTGTTGAGCTGCCAGTGTTCTTCCCTCAATTCTCGAACAGGGCAGAGTTTAGGTTCCATCAACTGGATGTGCACATTCAACTACGATTCTACCTACACAGGACCAAACACCTACGAAACTCTGACCAATTGTTTGTTTCCTTTTCAGAAAATAGACTGGGTTCTCTCATTTCCAAGGTTACCATTTCCAGATGGATTTCAGATTGTATTTCCTTTATATATTCTTCAGCAGGAAAGAATCTACCGTTCCCCGTCAAGGCTCACTCTACTGGGGCTGTTTCTGCGTCTATGGCATACCATGCTAGATTATCTTCGGATGATATTTGTGGTGTAGCCACGTGGACTTCTCCACACATCTTTATTACTCATTACAAACTGGATGTAGCTTCTAGGGGTCGAGCTTCCTTTGGTTCCACAGTCCTCAGGAGTATCTTCCTTTGAGCCTCCCCGGATAGAGGTGCTGGGGACGCTGTCCCAGGAGTAAGAATGTAGGCGAGATTGGACTACATAACATCAAGAAGTTAGGTACTCACCATAACGTTCGATGTATGTAGTCCATCTCACCTTACATTCTTACGTACCCTCCCACCTGCCTCCTTCCTGGAGGATTTGGAGGTTGCAATTGGTTGTAGGGTACCATTCAATGGTAGTTTGTGTTTTCTTATTCTCCTGGTTAGTGTTCTACCGTATTGGGTTGTTATGCATGAGGTGTGATTCTTGGTTTCACAGCAAACTAGATCTGGGGATATGGAGCAGTGCAGCATGGGATAGCTGCTTAGCCCAGCCAATGGGAGACTTCGAGCTAGTAAATAAAAAGTTGGCCGAGTCTGAGATGATATTCGGCTCCGAGCCCGTGAGTAAGAATGTGAGGCGAGATGGACTACATACATTGAACGTTATGGTGAGTACATAACTTCTTGTTCCATTGCATGCTGGACGACTTCACTGGCAGAATTTATCCCAAGTGGCATTATCAAAAATCTGTACCTATCAAAAGGAGTACTAAAAGTGGTTAGCAATGAAGATTTTCGATCAAGCAAAATTTGCCAAAATTAACACTCTGCATCCAACACAGATAAAACAGTGGCATCTGGTATAAGAGCAGAGACTTCTTTGACTGTGTGCATTGGATGATGAGGTCTTTTCAATACTTTGTTCAAATCTTGTGCATCAGTACATATTCTGATATCATCTGAGCTTTTCTTATGAGCAACGACCATGGAGGATACCCATTCAGTTGGTTCTTGTAGTGGACAAATTGTACCTTACTGCAATATTTTATTTAGCTCATCCTTGACTCTGATCTGCATAGCTACTGGAACTTTCCGAGCTGGTCTTACAACTGGATTGACTTAAGGGTTTAACTTCATGAAGTACACAACTGGTAGTTTGCCTAGTTTGTCTTTGAAAAGATCAGCATACGTAGAAACAAATAGACTGGGCAAAATTAGAACAGTGGTCTTTTAACCTTGCATGGTGCATTTCCATATTAAATAAAAGTAGTCCCATTTTCAAACTGTCTGAGGCCTAATAATGACTATACGTGCCTTTTGACCACATAAAATTGCAAGTTGTAGCTGTTCCCAGCAGAGTACCATGAAAGTAATACCGATCCTTCAGTTTGAATTTCTTCACCACCATAAGCAACAAGCTTCACACACTTTGCCAAGTCAAGCTTTTCACCAGCACATACTGTAGCAAATGTTTCTGCTGACATAGCATTGCACTTTGAACCTGTGTCAACTTTGAGTTCTGTGGATCTTCCATTTATCCGAACAGTGCAAAATACTTCATTATTTGCCCATAAATCTTTTGCATTGACTGTTTCATTAAGCACAGACATGTCAGCGACATAAAAAGTAGGGTCACAGCTTTCTAATTGATCAACTTGTCTGTTTGAATGTTCTCTTTTAATAAAAGAATGAGCCTGTTTTAATTCATAAAACCTTTGGAAATTATTTCCACTTTTCACATCTGTGGAATTGCTGACCAAAAGCTAAGCACTAGACACATGATTACTATCACAATTACAACAGTTGACTATGAAACTAGGTAGAGGCACATGCTTTGAGTTTACTGACTCACCCTTTTTGCTTCACTAGACTGTGTGCACTCTAACTTGCTAGAAAGTACAGGTTTTACAAGTGACTGTTGCAGGGCTTACAGTTGCTGCCCTGTGCTTGGGCCTGTTTCTTTCAACCACATGCTGCATGCTGTCAGCATTAGCTTTAGAAGATACTGGAAGCATGCATTTGTAAGCATATTTGTGTGCTTTTCTGTGAGCTCATATGTCTGACAAATCTCAATGACCTTATTCAAAGTTAAATCACTGTCACAAACCAAAATCTTTCTCACAGCATCATCTTTAATACCACACCCAAGTTTGTCTTTTATCAACTCATCCCTTAAATCACCAAATCTGCAGGTTTTAGCTTTGTTTCTGAAGTCAGTTATATATGCTGCAAAAGTTTTACTAAGCTTTTGATCTGTTGTATAAAAGAAGTACATTTCCATTGTAATATTAATTTGGAGGTTACATATCTCTCTCAATTTACACTTTAAGCACTTAGGGTCTTCCCTTGACTCAGCTGGTACCACTATATGACTGTTTTCCCTCTCCCCTGCAAATACAGCAGGTGCAAATACAAATGAATGCTCTCTTTCTATGGCTTCTGAACCAGTTAAATTAAGCGGAATAAATGCCTTTGTATGGTCATCTTTATCGGAAAATGCAGCTTGTATGAAAATGTCATAGTCTTGCTCCAACACTCTCCAGTTCTCTGCAATATTATCAAATACAGGTGGAGCTGGTCTACAAAATCCTTCAGCCATGCCAACAAAATATGCCCAAACACGCTGAAAAATAGTCCTTGTAGTTGTATATAAGCGTGCATACACAGCCAGTACTTGTAATGCATAATAAACTCTTCAACATACTGTACTTTGTGAAATTTGCTTTGAAATGGCTGTATTTTGCAAAATAACTGTACTTGTAATACTGCACAAGCATTCATACTCTCTGTATACTTCTGATGTTTCGAATAGCTTTAATTAATGCAAAAAAAGTATGCGGTCATTTCCCTTATTTTATTAATTTTATGTGATTCGGTCTTTGTTTCAAACATTTTCCATAGTTATTTGAATATTTTTCAATATGTCGCAGTTTTGGAAATTTTGTTTACTTAGAAATTCATTTAGAGTGTTCTGAGTGCTTCGTTTTATATTTTGCGAATAAGAAATCATTTAAGTAAGCTATGGTACCTGAAATTCATTTCTGATCTGTTTTTGCGAGTTATACATGCAGTAGGGATGATCTCTTCCTCTATACTCCACCATCATTAGCTGAGTGCCTTCTTGGTCCTGAATCTAGATTTCTGGATCCACTTCTACCACCATGTCACTTGTCTTGTTTTACCATTGAAGATGAACAGGCGGAGTGGATCATTTATATGCTTTATTACACAGATATACATCATGATGGATAGCAGCAGTACAAAATATAAACAAACTGATTAACTGGCAGACTATACAGACATACATGCTTACTCAACAGCTTACTACAATATGACAGTCAGGCTCTCATGTGCTCAGTATTTATGCACTTGTGCAAGCCCCTAGAAAGCCTCTTAAAGGTATACATATATATTGATCTACATAACCTTTAACCAGAGGTTAGAATCAAACCCTTTACCTTGTCTCTGTGGGGTAAAGACTTTTACCATTATGCCTACTCCACCCCCAGTAGTGTTCTGCAAAGATAAGCTTTGCCTTAGAACCAACGTATCTTTTATGCCAAAACTCTAGTGACTGTTTTTTCTCAGTCAGATTATATACAGTTGACTGTTTTCATTCTGAACCCTAAAGCAAAAGTGAGCAAATCCTGCAGTCCGTGGAGGTCCGGAGGCATCTGATACTATTTAGACAAAACCAAGTACATCAAAAGTTTAGATCACATCTTTGCATGATTTACATCCAAGAAAAAGGGAAAACCTTTTTTTTAAATGTCAGTATGACTGGTCTGTTGTATAATATTTCTGCTACACACATCATGGAAAAAAAAAGCTAGAAGGGCATGTGAGGTCCCACAGCACTATAGGGACACCAGCTACTGTAGCTTTCCTCAGTATGTGTGCACAGTCCATTTTAGAAGCTACTGTCTGCATCTTCCCTCCATACCTGTTCTATACACTGTGAACTAGACATTGTGTAAAGGAAGAGATCAAAACTGAATGTGGAAGGATTGAAGAACATTAATGTAAGAAAAAAGAAGAGAAAGACAGATGTTGCCTACATGGCTCAAGCTGTGGATTTACAATGCCAGCTGGATGAGAATTTAATATGCAATGAAAACGGCAGAATTAATAAGTCTAATAGTGAAGATCTATCATTCATAACAATTGATAGAGCAGAAATGACTGTATTAGAAGCTGAAGATTCTTCAGAGATGGTCAGCAAAGATATTCTTGTAATTGGAGATTCAGTTATTAGAGGAATTGATACTTATATTTACAGAGATGATGATGATGAACATCGAGTAGTGTTGTGCTTGCCAGGAGCAAAAATAGAAGATGTGAAACAAGCCTTGGAACGCCTTTTTTATTCATGTTGGTGCAAATGATGTCACCAATTAAGATTCTCTGATTGTTAGTCGGGAACTGACAGCCCTCCTAGATAGTATAGTCTGTACTGGTGTTGGGACATATTTTTCACAAATCACCTATAGAAAGGATAAGTCCGGTCACTGTGAATGAAAAGATTTTTTGGATAAACACCTACATGGAAAAAATGTCCGGTTTTAAAAATGGAAATGTGTAGAGCATCCAAGCCTTCTTTTGGGCACACGTGTTCAGATAGGATGGTGTGCATTTGTCTAGATCAGATAAGAGAATTTTTGCAGCAGGTATTTTGCAATATTTGACAAACAGTAGCCAGGATTTTTGCCAGGTCAAAAATGTAATATTTCTCAGATAGCTACATTTGATGCATCTCTGATGGCTGTTAATGCTAGGAGCATTAATAATAAAGTTTTTTATTAGAAAATTTGCTGCATTCCCACAAGATTGATGTTATAGTTTGTGAAACATGGTTAAAGAACAATGACTGGAAACCAGTTCTGTCAGGGTATAAATGTTTTTACTGTAACAGACATTCTAACAAAAAATCAGGTGGAGGTATTATGATAGGGATTAAAGATAGCTATGAGACATGTTCAGTGATAACACCAATACTATAGACTGTGTAACTGTGACAGTAAAGACAACCCTGGAACATATAACAATTGTTGGACTGTACAGACCACCAAAGTCAAGTGCAGATGACCTAGAGGAATTCATACATTTCTTACATGAAACACAGGAGGGAAGAATAGTATTAGCTGGGGACTTAAATTTACCAGAAATAGACTGGAAAAATAATGATTCAACAACGTTAGTAAAGAAATTATTCACAGAGCATATTCAGGAGCAAATGCTTCAGATTGTAAAAAAAAATCCTACCTGGGACGGAATATACTAGATATTATCTTTTTCATTCTTTTCCCTTCCCCTACCATCTGCCCCGCACCTAGTCTTCCCAAGCTTTACGTTAATTTGAGGCCACTAGATGGCAGCAAAGAACAAGCACACCTGAAGCGCATGTTTCAGAACACATTTACCTGAAAAAGAAATAACTACTTCTCTCAATTCCCCAGCTAGAAAGACACAGTCCACATACTGCTTTTCTACCCCTTACATGCAGCCTGTCGTGTTCAAACCTAAAATAAGTAAAGCAAAGCTGTTGTTTATAATAAGTGTCTGATAACCTGGCTACTTACCTGCATTCTAACAAATTTCACGCCACTTTTCCAGCTGAGCCGTCCCCACTCCTTTAGCCCTTGCTACGCTTGGGCTCTCTACGCTCCCCTACCCTACCCCCATTCCCACCCACCCCTAAGCAATTAGATTTATGTCTATCCTTACTCCTCCCACCCCCTCTACATCCAATCCACACATCACCACCTCACACTCACATGACCTACCATCCCCTACCACAACTCCTCTAATCTAAAAGATACTCCACCCCTTCCCTCTCCCCACTTCCAGCAAATTCCTTCCACTAACCACACCAACTCACTTAGCCAACCACAACTTCTACTACCACTCACAACCACTACTATTATATCTTACTACAGTCCCTTATCACCTTCCACTCCACCTGTAAACAGAACCCTACACTATCTTCCTCTCTACCTTCACGTACAACATACTATCTTCTTCTCTACCTTCACTTGCAACGCACCTCCAACATTGTCATCCTATCCCATACTATCCTGTTTATCCTAAAACATTCCTTATATCCTGCAGAACTCTCTCACTACATCCCCTGTCACTAAACTATACAACTATGCCTCTCCTAACCAACATCATCCTTATCATACTCTCTATACCTAACCTTACTTCTAAAACTATCTTCTCTCCACATTACTATCCCACATCCCCCATGCTCTCCTACAATAGCTACTAATACTCATACTCTCCCTAGCTACTCAATAATCAGCTCATCTCTTAACAACACAGACCTAATCTTACAAAAAAAATAATACTCCTTTACCCCCAAATCACCCCTCCTTCAACCAAATCTTTAAACATAACCTTGACCAAACTAACAAGAGTCCATCAAGAGCTTTTTATAGGCCTAACAAAAAATCTCCCACAAGCTCTTGTCCTTACCTACTGGAACCTGACCCTATCAGGCGATGTACATCCCAACCCTGGCCTTTTTCCCCACACAAACAACTCCCTCAACCCTACAAAATCTATTCAATTCACCACAATCAACACCCAAAGCATTAGAAATAAAATCCCACAACTGCATGCTTGGATCAGTCAATACAAGCCTGACTTTACTGCCATCACTGAAATATGGCTAAAACCTTACATCAATGACTCAGAATTCCTACCCCCCCAACCACTCCTGCCTCAGAAGCGACAGGCTTCACAAAAAAGGTGAAGGCATTGCACTACTTTTCCCTAACACCTACACAGTCATTCCTTACTCAAAACCAATACCCACTTTTTCCAATGCAGAACTCCTAATCGCATTACTAAAACTTAACTACAAATCCCTGTGTATCATAGTCCTATATATACCCCCTGGCAATAACATTCCTATTTTGGAGGAAATTCTTGCCTGGACAACCAATAATATAAATAATGAAACAGTAATCCTAGGTGACACAAACATCAATTGGCTAGATATCACTAAGAACCCCTCAACAGGTGTCAACCTACACAAATATATTCAGCTAATCTCAAATATAACCAGACACAATAATAGAAACAACAAGGGATCCATCTTGGACTGGATCTTAGTTTCTGATCCTGACAAAATCTCCTCCTCTGGCACTCTTCCAGATTGTATCAGTGACCCCTCACCAGCATATATGATACGTAAGCCCACTTCTATGTCACATACACACCAATATCGTTACACCAGAGACCCATCCCACTTCTCCCCTGACACCCTCAACAATATCCTTCAAAGTACAAACTGGAGTCCATTAAAAACTCTCCCCATCAATGATGCAGTAGAATTCTTTAACTCTACATTTCTTAAAATACTAAATAGCTTAGCCCCACTCAGGCTTAAGAGAATTAGAACAAAACATGCCACCTGGCTAAGTCTACAAAGCAAATTATGGCCACCAGGGATATAGCCTGGAAAACCTGGAATAAAAATAAAACCTCACCCAACCTCTTACAGTACAAGCAACTTCGCAATCAAGCTAAACGCTTGGTCATAAAAAACAAAAAAGACTACTTCCAATACATCCAAAATCAACACAGACAAAACTTTAAAACCTTCTGGCATGCAATAAACTCCTTACTCCACCCAGGAACAAACAGCAGCCGCAGCCCTGACCCTGAAAAAACTCCCACTGATATAGCCTCACTCTTTAACAACTACTTTATTGATACCATTGCACAACTAACCACATCATTTCCACCTATCAACACCAACTCTCACACCACATCTTCAGTACCCAATAGCACCACCCCCCACCTACCTTCTCACTATCACCCATCCCAACATCTACCATCAAAAAACTTCTACATAAACTAAAACCCTGTACTAATGCCCCAGATAACCTACCTTCTGAATACCTACAACTAGCTGCCCCTTCTATAGCTTATCCTATCAGTATCCTCCTTAATAGATCTATTCAAGAATCATGTGTACCAGACATCTGGAAAAATGCTTTTGTCCTTCCTCACCACAAAGGGGGCTCTAATTCTGACTTCTCAAACTTCCGTCCTATTGCCATACTTTCCCCCATCTCCAAAATTCTAGAAAAATGCATACACACTCAACTCATAAGCCACTTAAGCCACCAAATGCTATCTCCTACTCAGCACGGCTTTAGACCAGGCCACAGTACCAACACTGCCCTAATCTCCTTTTTAGACACAATAAATAGAGCCCGTGATGCTGGTTCCTCTGTCTCTGCTCTCTTTCTAGATTTGTCTAAAGCATTTGACACTATCTCCCACTCCCTCTTACTAACTAAACTCTTTAGCCTTAACCTAGATTCCCCTACATTACAACGGTTTACAAGCTATCTCAGCAATAGACATCAAGCTTACCATATGGCAGCACTCCTCCTCTACTTTCATGAGCACTAACACTGGTGTCCCTCAAGGCTCTATACTTGGTCCCCTGTTGTTCAGCATATTCATTAATGACTTTCATAATTCCTTACCTAACAGTACTGTAATCCAATATGCTGATGATTCCACCATCCTCTGCTCTTCCAAATCTCCCTCTGTTCTGCAACATCTTACCCAATAAGC